>NC_066575.1:165000-195000 GCF_024679095.1 Eriocheir sinensis | reverse complement strand
TCCTCCTTCTTCTTCTTCTTCTTCTTCTTCTTCTTCTTCTTCTTCTTCTTCTTCTTCCTCCTCCTCTTTTTCCTCCTTCCTTCTTTCCGTCAACCCTTTCCGCAATTCTTTATCTTTTTCAACTTTCCCGTCTTTCCTTTGTCATTCTTCTATACATCTTTCTTCCTACGAAAGTCTTGTCGAATATCTGTGCTTGTGCGCCGAAATGTTTAAGAATACGCACTGGGTCACGCGGCGTAGAAGCCCACACGACGCTCTCCCCTCCTTGGGAATATATCATGAATTAGATTATCAAGGCGAGTGAGATATGTCTTTTGGCACGACTGGGAAGGTTATCACTCACTTAGACGCGCGTGTGTGGTGTGTGTGTGTGTGTGTGTGTGTGTGTGTGTGTGTGTGTAAGGAAGGAAGGAAGGAAGGAAGGAAATAAGTTAGTCAGTCAGTCAGTCATTCAGTCAGTCAGTCAGTCAGTCAATCAGTCAATCAATCAGCCAGTCAGTCAGTCAGTCGGATAGTCAGTCAGTCAGTCGGTCAGTCAGTCAGTCGGTTAGTCAGTCAGTCAGTCAGTCAGTCAGTCAATCAATCAGCCAGTCAGTCAATCAGTTAGTCAGTCAGTCAGTAAGCAATTAGCCAGTCAGTCAATCATTCAGTCAGTCAGTCAGTCAGTCGGTTAGTCAGTCAGTCAGTCAGTCAATCAATCAGTCAGTCAGTCAATCAGTTAATCAGTCATTCAGTAAGCAATTAATAAGTAAATTAGTAAGGAAGGAAGAAAGGAAGGAAATCAGTCAGTCAGTCAGTCAGTAAGCAATTAAGTAAACAAGCAAGTAAATAATTAAGTGAATAAATCAGCAGTATCAACACGTAAGTTCTATTAAAATATATATACGTCGTTAACTCAAGAAGAAATTCGTCTCCTCACTTGGCTCACGATTATCTGATCCCACACTTCATAAACACCTTGGTTGGTATTATAAGACAACTTCGCTTCTCACATCAGCTATTTCTAAAGGTCAACGAGGGGGTCAGGCGGGTTCTAATGAGTGTTTCTTCAGGTTCACGGTACAGAGGAAGGGTCAAACTACCACCAGGGTCATAAAACTACTCCTGGAAATGCCCCAAGCTCCGACGAAAGCCTTGTCAAATAGGTGGTCTTGGGCGCCGAAATGTCAGTACCCGAGCAAGTATGAACCCTTCCCTTCCCTTCCTTCACTTCCCTTCACACTTAGCCTAGCTTAGTGGGGAGTCTCTAGAAAATATGCAGTCCCCTTCTTCCCCCCCTCTTCCTCTTCTTCCTCCTCCTCCATTCTCTCTCTCTCTCTCTCTCTCTCTCTCTCAATTTTTCCATCCTTCTCTCTCTCTCTCTCTCTCTCTCTCTCTCTCTCTCTCTCTCTCTCTCTCTCTCTCTCTCTCTCTCTCTCTCTCTCTCCCCCCCCCCCATCTCTCCCCCTTCCTCCACCCCTACACCCACCCATCCCCCCACATCCCCCCCCCCACACACACACCTAACAAGGGTTTGCTTTCGGCCATTCACATATTTCTTCCTCCACGGACTAGTGTTTCCTGAGCTGGAGTGTGTCGTGTCTCTCTCTCTTTCTCTGTCTCGCTCGTTCTCTCTCTCTCTCTCTCTCTCTCTCTCTCTCTCTCTCTCTCTCTCTCTCTCTCTCTCTCTCTCTCTCTCTCTCTCTCTCTCTCTCTCTCTCTCTCTCTCTCTCTCTCTCTCTCTCTCTCACACACACACACACACACACACACACACACACACATTCACCTCAACAACATATTTCTTAAACACCTCAAAAATAAAAGAGGAACAATTAGATTAACCAAAAGGAAGAAACACACAGGAGATTCAGCTTATCTTTACAGTCTCGTGTTCGGCTGCCCTAAGGAAGTTGTTAATTCTTCAGATTCACGGAATAACCAACACGAGACAAGCACGACCTGACACGCCACATTTCGTATCCCAGCGTCTTTTAAAGTTCTTCCCGCGGCCCATTTACCAGTATAACAGTTACCAGTACGATAGCAAGAAAGCAAATGTTACTCCTCTTGATGGTAGTAAAAGCTGCGTGCCTCACACTGTCTGATATTACGTTATTGATTTGAACGAAGTAGATTCCTGAACAGAAGTCAATCGCGCCTTTACTTGCCAGGACAGAGATGGCTCGGCCCTTCACAAAATCTACGCCACTCAACACAAGACGAGTTACTAAAACCAAGGCCCATATTCTGAAACATTTCGGAGCTAACACACATACATTAAATAAGGCTTTCGTAGAGGTTGTGTTAGTATTTCCGAGGGTAGTTTTATGAACCTAGTAATAGTCTGACAAAACTTCTGCACCATGGACGTGAAAAAAACACTCATGAGAACCCGACTAATCTACTTTGTGGCCTTGGGAAGCAGTTGTTGTGAGAGCCGTAAACGTCGGAGAACAAGGGTCCAAGCCTGCTCGGCGGTGCATTCCGAGTAGCTAAGCCATGCAGGTCAACACTCCCTCGCTAAGTACAGTCAGCCGTGCAAGGGGAGGCGAGAGGGGGAAGGAATCGTGCTCAAAGGAAAGCAAATAAGAGTGTTCATCATTGCTAAAGCTGAGACTGTGTTTAGAATGTAGCTCTGTGTGTGTGTGTGTGTAATGTAGCTGTGTGTGTGTGTGTGTGTGTGTGTGTGTGTGTGTGTGTGTGTGTGTGTGTGTGTGTTGTGTGTGTGTGTGCGCGTGTGTGTGTCTCGGCTACTGCAGTGCTGTCCTAACACACGTCCCTTGCCTTGAAGGGTGTTTGTCACGCTAAGGAACAAGAACACACGCGAAGGATACACACACACACACACACACACACACACACACACATTCATGACCTACTAAGCAAGGAAAAAAAGGAGGAAACAAATAAGGAAGGAAGGAAGGAAGGAAAGGAAAAAGAGAGAGAGAGAGAGAGAGAGAGAGAGAGACCGACTGACAAAAAAAAAACAGATGCACACACAGCGTTGTAAGTTTGATTTCTTTATTTTTTTTCATTTTTTTTTTCAGTGAAAGCGAGAAGATTCCATAACGGGCCACTGATTGTAGTGCTATGTAACGTGTTGTAGCTATTATGGTACTCTCTCTCTCTCTCTCTCTCTCTCTCTCTCTCTCTCTCTCTCTCTCTCTCTCTCTCTCTCTTTTCTCTCACTCTTTCTCTCTCTCTCTCTCTCTCTCTCTCTCTCTCTCTCTCTCTCTCTCTCTCTCTCTCTCTCTCTCTCTCTCTCTCTCTCTCTCTCTCTCTCTCTCTCTCTCTCTCTCTCTCTCTCTCTCTCTCTCTCACACACACACACACAAACACACACACACACACACACTGATATATTTCTCCTTCCCCGATGAATATTTCTCCTCACAAAAGTTCTTACGCCAACAATGGACATCATCTTTTTATTCCCCTTACCAGTCTTATACATTCCTCCTTCACCGATGAGCATTTCCCTTCACCACACGTTATGATGCTGCCACTAGACATAATATTTCTCCCTCCCACGATAGACGCATCACAGACTTCTCCTTATGATATATTACTTTCTTTACAAACACTGATGTATTCTCCTTTCCACTCTTACATATTCCTCCTTTCCACGTTGATATATTTCCCCTCACAACACGTCCTTACACTACCACTAGACATAATATTTCTCCCTCCCACGATAGACGCATCACAGACTTCTCCTTATGATATATTACTCTCTTTACAAACACTGATATATTCTCCTTTCCACTCTTATATATACCTCCTCAACACGTTCTTAGGCTACCAACAGACAATTTTTTCTCCCTCCCACGATAGACGCATCACTGAGACGAGCGTTCAGAGGCCCAAGACGAGCTGAATGCCCCAACACACAGCCCACGGAAAAGAGGATTATCCCAGAGGCGTTCGCTCACCTCAAGCAATGGATATAAAATGAATTGGGAAACACCTTTAGAATACCTGAATCGACCCCCGCGTGCTGAGAGAGGATTTCCGCTGGAGGCTCGCGCGCTATTGAGAGGCTGAAGCGAAGGAGGGAGAGAGAGAGAGAGAGAGAGAGAGAGAGAGAGAGAAGGGGAGAGAGAGGGGGTGCAGAAGGAATGAAGGAGGAGAAGGAGGAGGAGGGGGGAGAGGAGGCAAAGACGAAGGAAAGGAAGAAGATGGAAGAAGGAGGGAGGGAGGGAGGGAGGAAAGGGAGGCAGGGCGCTAAAAAGAAACATCTCCTTAATTAATGAAAAGCGGAAAAATAACGAACGTGTTTGTGGGAAATTGAATGTTTTGTTTTGATATTGTGAATGATGGTGGTGGTGGTGGTGGTGGTGGTGGGGTGGTGGTGGTGGTGATGGTGGTGATTGTGGTGGTGGTGCTACTATTACTACTGCCACTACTGCTACTACTACTACTGCTACTACTACTACTACTACTACTACTACTACTACTACTATTACTACTACTACTACTACTATTACTACTACTACTTCTATTACTACTACTACTACTACTACTACTACTACTACTACTACTACTACTACTACTACTACTACTACTACCACTACTACTGTCATTGCTACTACTGCTACTGCTACAATCTGAAAGAGCATAAATAGATAGATACATAGTAAGATAGATAGAAAGATTGATAGATAGATATATAGATAGATAGATAGATAGATAGATACAGATATGTGTGTGTGTGTGTGTATGTGTGTGTGTGTGTGTGTGTGGTTTGTTATATTTAGCCGAGCACAATAACCCACTGTGCATGTTGCCCTTCCCTCCCTTTCCCTTCCCTTCCCTTCCCTTCCCTCCCTTTCCCTTCCCTTCCCTTCCTTTCCTTTCCTTTTCCTTCCCTTCCCTTCCCTTCCCTTCCTTTCCTTTCCTTTTCCTTCCCTTGCCTTCCAATCCTTTCCTTCCCGAATGTCCCCTTCCTTCCCTTCCCTTCCCTTCCCTACAATCCCTTCCTTTCCATTCCATTCCATTCCCTTCCCTTCCTTTCCCTTTATTTTCCTTCCACTCCCTTCCCTTCTAATCCCGTCCCTTCCCGAACGTCTCCTTCTTTCCCTTCCCTTCCCTTCCCTTCCCTTCCTTTCCCGTTCAATCCCTTCCTTTCCCTTTCTTTTCCTTCCCGTCCCTTTCCTTCCCTTGCAATCCCTTCCTTTCCCATCCATTCCATTCCCTTCTCTTTCTGTTCTCTTACAATCCCTTCCTTTCTGTCCATTCTTCCTTCCCTTCCCTTCCTTTCCTCCCCTGCCATACCTTTCCATCTCTTTCCCCTCATTTCCTTTTTCCTCTAATATCTTCCATTTCTCTTCCTTTCCTTCCTTTTTTCCTCCTTCCTTCTTTCCCCTTTTCTTCCCCCAAATCTCCTTCTCTCCTCACCTCCTTTCCCTCCCATCCCTTCCCGTCCCTTCCCTCCCTTCCCCCCTCCCTCCCCGCAAAGCTCTTCGTCCTCTGCTCAAATTGACAAACTTGGGACACGTTTTTGACATCCGCGGCGGGAGTTTTTGACATCCGGGCAAGTTCTGGCGGCTTTATTAGTCCTTGAGGAATAGACCGCAAGGCTGAGGGGGAGGGAGAAGGGGGAGGGGGGAAGACGGAAGTGAGGGGAGAGCAAAAGGGGAGGAACACAAAGGAAGAACAAACAACAGCAGACCTGCTTGTGACAAGCTACACTAACTATCTAATCAAAGGTGGAAGATGAAGGACAGCAAAGGCGAAGGCTCCTCCCCACCCCCCCATCCCTCCAGTCAAAGCTGGCAGGAAAGGAAAAAGAACCATGCAGCATGGAAAAACTGCATGGAAATTATGTAGGAAAGAGGAAAGAACTGCCATTACTGCTACCACTAACCGGGCGATAAAAGCGGACAAGGACACCAGTATTCGAAAGAACTTAACGTTATTACGACAATGAGTAATATCTTAGTTGCTGGTTGGATTCAAAATACTTGTTTAATCTATTCTTGAAGGCCGTAACTGTTGTACTATCAACGACATCACAGGGTAGAGAGTTCCAAACATTAACAACTCGACTGAAGAAGAAGTGTTTAGCTTCGTGCGACGATAATCTTTTACCACTTATCTTAAAATTGTGATTTCTTCTTGTTCTATTTGATCGATCAATTGTAAAGTAATCTTTCGCATTAATATCACTGAATCCTTTAAAGGAGGAGGAGGAGGAGGAGGAGGAGGAGGAGGAGAAGGAGGAGGAGGGTAAGAAGGAGGTCCTGTTGTGGTCTGACCTATTTCAATATTAATTAGTAGATAGACAGATAGATCGATAGATAAATAGATAGTTAGATAGATAGACAGACAGATAGATGCAGCAGTGGTAGCATCAGCAATAGTAGTAGTAGTAGTAGTAGTAGCAGTAGTAGTAGTAGTAGTAGTAGTAGTAGTACACACACACACACACACACACACACACACACACACACACACACACACACACACACACACACACATAATGCATTCCCTCGCCGCCTAAATCCCTTGTTCTGAAATAAGTGAACTACCACTACTTTTACTACTACTGCTACTACTACTACTACTACTACTAATAATAATAATAATAATAATAATAATAATAATAATAATAATAATAATAATACAATAACAAAAACACCAACAAAACCAACACCACCACCACCACCACCATCACCAACACCACCACCAACAACAAGAACACAATAACACAATCGCCACCAAATACACGCCGTCCAGCGCTTCAAAAAAAAAAGAAAAAAAAAATACTCATTCCCCGCGAGTGATTCAATTATTTTTTCCTTCAGTTTATCATTTTTTGAGGCGAAGAGAAGGGAAGAGTTTCCGGTCGGCGAGGCGCGTCCCGGCGAACCAGCGGCCGACGGAAAGGTAATTACTGCCTGTCAAAGGGAGACGCGGACCAGAAGACGAGGAGGAGGAGGAGGAGAAGGAGGAAGAATGAGAAGGGGAAGAAGAGCAAGAAGAAGAAGGAGCGGAAGGCCGAGGAGGAGGGGTGGTGCAGAAGAGGAGGACGAAGAAGAAGAAGAAGAAGAAGATGAAGAAGAAAAAAGAAGAAGAAGAAGAAGAAGAAGAAGAAGAAGAAGAAAAAAAAGAAGAAGAAGAAGAAGAAGAAGAAGAAGAAGAAGAAGAAGAAGGAAGAGGAGGAAGACGAGGAAGAGGAGGAGGATGAATAGAAGGAGGAAGAGGAAGAGTAGGAAAAGGAGGAGGAGGAGGAAGATGAGGACGAAGAGAATGATTAGCTGAATGAAGGAAAGAAAAGGTATATAGGAAGAGGAGGAGGAGGAGGAGGAGGAGGAGGAGAAAGAGGAAGAAGAGGAAAAATAGGAGGAGGAGGTGAAGGAGCAATATTAGGAGGACTAAATAAACTTATATGTCCTCAATTTTCCTCACTAATTCCCCTTCTCCATGCGTACAAAATAGATACGCGCGTACTGATCAGGTCTATGCGTACAGCGAGGCGGACGCAGCCCAAACTAGGTCACGGGTAATGCCTCCCTGCCTCGACTGGTGCAGGGCTGTTGCGTCAGGAGGGCAGCGAGGGAGGCCACAAGGACGCGGATGTGTGAGCCTGGCTACTGACTGGGTTACTGTGCCGAGGGCTGCTTGAGGCGACCACGCGAGGATTGTTTCCCACTTATTCTGTTAGTGAGTGGGTATGCCTCTGTCCCCTCTCTGTCTCTGTCCCTCTGTGTCACTCTCTTGCTATCATCTTGTGTAATATCTCGTCCTTTTTCTCCTTCACTCTCTCGTACTGTGCCGAGGGCTACTTGAGGCGACCACGCGAGGATTGGTTAATTTATCGAGTTAGTGAGTGTGCATGCCTTTGTCCCATCTCTCTCTCTCTCTCTCTCTCTCTCTCTCTCTCTCTCTCTCTCTCTCTCTCTCTCTCTCTCTCTCTCTCTCTCTCTCTCTCTCTCTCTCTCTTGCTATGATCTTATGTATTGTCTTGTCCTCTTTCTCCTTCTCTCTCGTCACTCTTAATTTCATTGTAATAGTTTTCTTCTATAATCTTCTGTGTTTTCTTTCGTTTTATCGCACTCTTTCTCCTCCTCTCCTAACGCTCTTACTTGCATTGCTATAGTCTTCTTTTCTATGATCTTCTGTATTCTCTTTCATCCTCATTCCTCCTCCTTCTCCTCCACTCTCCCTCTCTCATTTTATCTCTATCAGCGCTTCAGGTGTTTGGGGGCAGCTGAACAGGCAACTTACAGTGTACGCACTTCTGCCTCTCTACTACTACTACTACTACTACTAATCATAATAATAGCTGGGAGTGGTTAGTGAGGCCGCCACTTGATGCAACACGGCGCCGCAGATTCTGTTACAAGATAGGCAGGCACGGAGTATCTAACATGTCCAAGAGTGAAGGCCCTTAATAATATGGCCAGTGCGTAGAGGCAGGATTTTTATTTTATTTTTCTAAGACAACTGTATACTCCATGGTCGCTGCGCTAGAACAGAGGCAAGATGTTTGACTTTTTGTACTGTTACTACTCCACCTCTTCCTCCTCCACCTCCACTTCCACCACCTCCTCCTCCTCCTCCACCTACACCTCCACTTCCACCACCTCCTCCTCCTCCTCCTCCTCCTCCTACTCCTACTGCTACTGCTACTACTACTGCTACCCCCTCACATGGTCCTTCGTACCCCCACCTCCCCCTCCCCCTTCACCCCTCCCCCCCCAACCCCGCCGCCGCATATGAAGGGGTTGATGGCCGCTTCTTTACTGCGATCTTTCATATAAGTTTACAGCGGCGACTTTATGGAGGACGTTTTTTACCTCCGAGGATGAGGCGGAGGAGGAGGAGGAGGAGGAGGAGGAGGAGGACGAGGAGGAGAAAGAGGAATTAGGGGACAAAATAACATGAAGACAAATAAAAGAAAAGTGAAGAAAGTAAACTGAATAAACATGATAAAGAGGAGGAGGAGGAGGAGGAGGAGGAGGAGACAAACGGACGGAAATAATCGTAACCCCAAGAGAGATAATATGACAAAGGAGATGCCATACATACATACATACATACATACATACATACATACCATTTCTCTGCCCTTCCTCTAATTCCTTTTTCTACCTCCTCCTTTTCCTCTTAATAGATACAGATAGATACATACATACCGTTAGTTAGACAGACGAAATGATAAACTTAAGACAGACAGATTGACAGACACAGAGATAGATACATAGATAGATAGATAGATAGATAGCAGGGGTCGTTTATGCAGCAGTAATTGTGGGACAGTCGGCCAGGGGTAGTAATCAGTGAGGGCTGGCCGGGCAACTTTATGTCAAGCCAATCTGGAAACTTTGTCAAATTGATTCTCGAGAAGTGTTGGTTGGTTGCCTCGGAGTTGACCCCTTGCACTCCTACTCCTCCTACTCCTTCTCCTACTCTTCCTACTCTGCCTCCTCTTCCTCCTTCTCCTTCTCTTTCTAAACCTCCTCATTCTCTTCCTCTTCCTCACATTGCTACTGTCACTGTTACTCTTTTTCTTCTTCATCTTCTTCCTCCTCCTCCTCCTCCTCCTCCTATTATGCTTCCTCTTCCTACTCTGCCTCCTCTTCCTCCTTCTCCTTCTCTTTCTAAACCTCCTCATTCTCTTCCTCTTCCTCACATTGCTACTGTCACTGTTACTCTTTTTCTTCTTCATCTTCTTCCTCCTCCTCCTCCTCCTATTATGCTTCCTCTTCCTACTCTGCCTCCTCTTCCTCCTTCTCTTCCTCTTCCTCACATTGTTACTGTCACTGTTACTCTTTTTCTTCTTCATCTTCTTCCTCCTCCTCCTCCTCCTCCTCCTCCTCCTCCTCCTTTTCTGCTTCCTCTTCCTATTCCTCGTTCTCTTCCTCTTCCTCCTGCTGTTTTTCTTCCTCTTCCTCTTTCTCCTCCTTCTCTGGCTGTTACTTTTTCGTGTTTCTCCTCTTCCTGTTTCTCTTTCTCTTCTTCCTCCTCCTACTCTTCTTCCTCTTCCTCTTCCTACTCCATTCCTCATCTCTTTCTCATCACATTATTCCTGTCTCCCTTATTCTCGTATCCTTTACATTTATATTATTTGTCTCTCCTCCTCCTCCTCCTCCCCCCCTTCTTTCTCCTCTCCCTCTTCATATTAATACAGTTTTTTTTTTCTATTTTCTCACAACAAATATTTTCAGTCAACAAAGGAGATGAGTCGCGTTCTCATGAGTCTTGCTACATTCATGGTGCAGGAGCCTTGTCAAACTATCACTGGGCTTACAAAACTACCCATGGAAATGCTAACACAACTTCCACCATCATTCTCAAACGCTTTCGACTCACAACATATATTTCCAAAGGGTACAAAGGAGATTGGTCGGGTTCTCATGGGCGTGTTGCTACATTCATGGTGCAGGAGCCTTGTCAAACTATCACTAGGCTTACAAAACTACCCATTATGGAAACACCACCGAAACCTCTACCAAAGCCTTATAGAATGTCGGTGTGTGAGCCAGGAAAGATTTAAGAATACATTGTCTGTTGTGTATGGTAACGGCTTATTCTCAGACGCTTTCCGACTAACTAACAACTAACTAACAACTAACTTTCAAAGGCCACAAAAGGTATCAGTCAGTTGGGTTCTCATGAGTCGATATTCTCAAACGTTTCTGCCTCTCATGTTAACTATTTTTCAAGCCCTGGAAAGGACATGAGTCGAGTTCTCATGAGGGAGGTTTTTTTCTACGTTCATGATATACAAGCCTTGTCGAACTACCATCAGGGTCATGAAACTAACCATGGACATGACCATCACAACTCTTACGAAAGCCTTGCCCAGTGCTTGGGCGCCGAAATGTTCAAAAATACACGCCATAATATACACAAAGATATACACACCGTCCTTGGCCTTGTACACGTTTATGTCATAGAGTGAGGAGGCTTGGAGCTTAGCTAAGGGGACGGACCTAACTCACCTTCAGGCACTCGAGGCTGATACATTATGGGCTGAGATTGCTCGAGCCCCAAACACACACAACTCAACAACTTCCCCCAATGGACAACTCACAATAGGTTACCAGACAATTAACATTAGATTGAATGGGGCGACTTGCCACTTTAAGGACCAAAAGCGTGAGGCTGACAAAACCCGTGGAGAGAACAGCATCCTCCCCTTATGGACAACTCACAGCAGACAATCAGATAATCAACAATAGATCGAACGGGGAGACTTTGGGCCAGTTTCACAGTTCCCCATGATCGGTTAGTAAGCTCCCAAACCAATACCAGAGCCTTCGAAATTTCCTTGTATAGTGTCTGGTGTTTATATTTAAGTTCACAAATTTGATGAAACTATACTAGAAAAGTCTTGTTTATTTAGTGTGGCATCGAAGACCTCCCCATTTTGGATTGTATGGGATTCTATAGTTGGTTCGGGCTGTTACGAAGACACTGTGTTGGACTGTGAAATCGGCTCTTTACCACCATAAGGAGAGTGAGAGAGAGAGGGAGAGAGGCTGACATAACCCATCTTCCAGGCGGCGTATTTTTCACCCCCCTGGCGTGCCGCGGCGGTCTGGTCATGACGGAGGCGATGAGCGGCGGTAACGAGACAGACTGTCGCTGGAAAAGATATGTGAGGCGGCACCGGCGACCTGCTCAGACTCCGCCGCTGGCCCGTCGATAATGCAGGGAGTGACTGACCCTTCCCTTGTAGTAGTGGTAGAAGTGGTGGTAGAAGTAGTAGTAGTAGTAGTAGTAGTAGTAGTAGTAGTAGTAGTAGTAGACAATAAAAATAAATAAAAGAATAAATAAAAATAAATAAAAGAAGAATAAATAAAAGGGAGGAAAAATAAAAGAGAAGGGAGGGTCAAAAAGTGCAAATAAAAACAATAAGGTGAGTTTGCCAATACGTACGCAACTCAGGGAGGATCAAAGATGGTGCAAATAAATACAATTAGGTGAGTTTGCCAATACGTACGCAACACAGGGAGGGACAAAGAGTGCAAATAAAAACAATAAGGTGAGTTTGCCAATACGTACGCAACACAGGGAGGGACAAAGAGGGTGCAAATAAATACAATTAGGTGAGTTTGCCAATACGTACGCAACTCAGGGAGGGACGAAGAGTGCAAATAAAAACAATTAGGTGAGTTTGCCATTACGTACGCAACTCAGGGAGGGACAAAGAGGGTGCAAATAAATACAATAAGGGGAGTTTGCCAATACGTACGCAGCACACCAATTAGTAGGAGAGGAATAAGAAGGAAAGAGCAACGACACTACAAAACTGAACTGACGTAAGAAAGTTGACTCGTATAAAAAATAAAAAAAGAATGAAAGGCTGTCTCCTAACTCATGGTCCCCTTGTCGAAAAAATTAGCCCCGGTGTCAAATCTCTCTCTCTCTCTCTCTCTCTCTCTCTCTCTCTCTCTCTCTCTCTCTCTCTCTCTCTCTCTCTCTCTCTCTCTCTCTCTCTCTCTCTCTCTCTCTCTCTCTCTCTCTCTCTCTCTCTCTCTCTGTCTATCTATCTTCCATTCAGCGTTCAGACCAGAAGGAAGAGAAGGAGGAGGAGGAGGTGGTGAAGAAAAGTGGGGCAGGAGAATAAAAAGCAGAAAATAGTAGAAACAAGCGAACACAGAACAGCAGGAGTCTGATGGTTATGAGGAGGGCGCCTGTGTTGTGTTCGTGGCCCGCCTAGTAATTCAACATATCTCGGCCGCTGGCAAAACCTAAAACACGTAATAGTACATACACCACACCACTTTTCCATCCCTCCCCCTCCCCTCACCGAACTTCATTAAACTTCCCTCACACTCTCCTCCACAACTATAACTTCTATCGATCTGACAACCTAAACAACAATAGCAACTTTTTGGGGGTTACATTAACACCATCTCACCCTTTAAAATACTTCCACTTCAATGTGACTTCAATCTGTTAAACCCTCCCTCTTTCCTCTCCTCTCAATAAAGAAAAAATACTGTACCAAACACCATCGACATGTCCTCCTCTGTTGAACCCTCCCTCCTCTCCCCTCCCCTAAGAAGAAAAAACACCTGTACCAAACACCACTGACATGTCCTCCTCTGTTAAGCCCTCCCTCCTCTCCCCTCCCCTAAGAAAAAAAAAACCTGTACCAAACACCACTGACATGTCCTCCTCTGTTAACCCTCCCTCCTCTCCCCTCCCCTAAGAAGAAAAAATACCTGTACCAAACACCATCGACATGTCCTCCGGAGCTCTTTCACCCCTCGACTTATGACTGGCTCGCTGTTGCTTCAGAAATACAAATACAACTAATACAGCAATTACAAATACAACTAAATGCAGTCAGCGTGAACCACAGAACTCTTATATAGTAAAGTCAAAAGCCTTAAAAAATGGGGTCGTGAAGGAAATGCTTGAAATAAATCTTAGACGGAGTGAGGAATATAGTCAAGAAAGCCCCCCTATAGTAATGGTTCTTAAGAGTTCCTGGCGCCGATACTCGCACGTTGAGCTCCACGTCATCGTGTTATCCCCTCTTCAATACTGACCTATTACCACCGACCTTCAACCTTTAATATCCTGTCAGATAGAGAAAAGACGACGGCTATAAAGGAACTTATTATATATACTGTAAAGGAGACAGACCAGAGGCACAACTGCATCATAAAGAAGCGAGCCGCCAGGCGCTGTTGCTGCGGCATACGAGAGAAGACAGGAGACGAGGACGATGCTGAAAGACTGTCATCAAATAGAGTTCAAAATATATACTGATGTTCTCCTGTTGAATATTATTTCTAAGATGCCTTTTGGACACCTGTATGAGCCCGCTTCGCTGCAGCAACCGGGTAATGAAGCGTTATTTCGGAGATCTAGGAGTATGATGTGGTACAGTAACATCAGACAGAGGTGGATGACGTTGGGAAAGGCCTTTGTCTTGCACTGGACTACAAATCGCTGATGATGATGGACAGGGACGTGACAGAGGCGTGGATATGCTACTTTACAAAAATAGATGTCGCATTGTATACGTTCAAAGAAAAACTGTTCGCTGTGCAGTTAGCGTGAACATCGCGAACAGGGCGTAGCGAGGTACCATTACTGAAGGCAGAGCAGCAACATTATGGAGGCCAATTTAATCCCAGCCTCGCCTCTGCACTCATCACCAGCCCTAATAAAGATAAAGACAGTCTAGGAGCTTATCAGTATCAGGGTGAAAGCGTGAGTGAGGAATTTATGGCGAGGCACAGTGGCCCGAGTGGCGGCTTGGCGTACGCAATGCAGAGAACCTGATGCCGCCCGGGGCTACTGAGGCACTACTTTAAAACTTTAAGACCACCTGGCCGAGGACAACACAGTAGTAAGAAGATGAGGGTGTACGAGTGACTCACGGCAAAGCGCAGCGGTCCCAGCGGCGGCTTGGCGTAGGGAATGCCGAGGAACCTGACGCCCCTGGAGCCGTCCTCCAGCACGTAGCGCTCCCCACGAAGCTTTCCGCTGGGCGTGCTGAGGGTGACGGGGCCCTCGCTCGCCAGGCCCGCCACGCCGCCCACACACCACCACCACCACCACCACCACCACGCCGCGGGGGAGACGAGCAGCCCGACGCTCAGCATGGCCTCGACTCACAGGGGTCCGTCACGTCACGTCAGCAGGGGCAGATGGCCTCTGGGGCACTGCGGACCATCCCGGGCAGCAGTAATGGGCGCCGGAGGGCCACGGGGGTCAGGTGGGCTCTACGGGGGCGGGGGGCGGGGCATGGGGGCGGTGCAGTGCAGGGGGGCGGCGCGCGTGTGGGTCGTCTCGCAGGCGGCGGTGACGAGAGGCTCCGTGCCGAGGACTGGACGCGGCAAGACTGAGCCTGACTGCCAGTGCCTGGGCTGCCACGGCCACCGCCACCCTCCACCCTCCCGCTACCTGTGTCGCTGCCTACCGCTGGGCCGCCCCTGCCGCCACGACCCGCGCGCGCAGACCCTGCCAAGTTGTCGTCCTGCTGCTCTGCTGCTGCCCCTGACTCACGGTGAGCTCCGCTCGCCTCAGCCTCTCCTGAGACTGGGCGGCAGCGGGCACCAGAGGGAGCAACACTCAGCGGCCCAAGCAGGCGGGAGCCCCCGTGCACCGTGCAGGCAGGCCTCGGGGGGGCCGCAGCAACTGTGAGTTAACGTGTTCTTACCACCAGTGTCTGCGGAGAGGGAAGATCACCTGGCGGGCTGACGGTGACGGGCGACAAGAACATGAACACGACTTGCGACGTCACTTGACGATTATCGCACGCGTGGCCAGTCATCTGACAGCCATTCCTGAAATGCCTCTTCAATCACTGCCAGGGACTCCCGGCCAATGGCCGCGGCCGTGACTCCCGCCCAGTCATGGAGGTATTATTAATGCAGCTACACCCTGCATGGTCACACCTGAGTTTAGCCATGCTCGAGGCCAGCCACGTGCCGCGGTCACGGCCGCCTGCACTTGGGTTAGGCGCGTTTAATAATATAATTTCATTTCAATGCATACAGCAAGGGGTCGAACTTCACAACATACGCCAGTCGCCCGTGGCAACTAAAATATCAGAAGGGCAAGTTATCTTGGGCATTCATTTGTTTTAAGTCGTAGGTCAGGCGACTAGCACGTCAGATTCGCACGGTCACTAAGCTATCAAAAGTGTCTAAAAAGGCAGCTTTCCTTGTCGACCCAATCAGTATTACGCCGCTAGCTGTATCCATTGAAATGTGTGCTTCATGTTCCGTATGTGCGCTTAATGTTCTTATTTTTACGTCATTCAAATGTCTTCAGCCACTGTCGGTTCTCTAATCCATGATGCCCATGACATACACAGCATTTTCATCCCCATTCCTCTTTGTGCGCTTCTTAGCTTTCTGTAAAAAAATGTTTTGTGCGCCGCCAAGTCTGTAAGACTGGCAGGATATAATGACTGTACACCTTCCTCTTCAGGGGAAAGTAGCAGATTGCTTATCATGACATTAGTTATTATGTTTGTCAAAAACACTCCATCCCACTCCTATTATTTTTTTTGTGTGTGGTCTGAGTTTGCACAACAACTTCAGGACTACGTTCGGACTTTGCGAAGTTCTTTGATCATTATCTGTAAGTTTTCCTCAGACTCACTCATCACGACCGCCTATGTAATCTATGAATCTAAGGTTGTTAGGGTGTTCATAACCTATCTTGCTTTCTAAGTTGTCCCACTTCCGAACAAATACTTATCCTAAGCAAGCCGTGAAGAATATTAGTGATGAATAAATAATACTAACTGATAACAACTGATGATGATGATGATGATAATAATAATAATAATAATAATAATAATAATAATAATAATAATAATAATAATAATAATAATAATAATAATAATAGGTAGTAATAATAATAATAATAATAATAATAATAATAATAATAATAATAATAATAATAATAATAATAATAATGCTACTAATACTAATACTAATAACAATAACAACAACAACAATAATCACATAGGCAATATTAACAACTTTACAAATAATAATAAAAAAATAAATAAATAAAAAACTGTGCATCGGCCGGGAATCGAACCCGGGCCTCCCGCGTGGCAGGCGAGAATTCTACCACTGAACCACCGATGCTGCTTATCCAAGACTCTGATGACACAGATTAGAAAGTACCTTATCTGTGTAATATTTTCCTTCAATTAATTTTCATGAATAGTGAAATAGTGTCATAGATACAAGCCATAGTACGGCGTTTGTGCCTGTGGAGCCTATGGTGAAAGACTACGGGCTATTACCCGACGTACGATCCAATACTCGTATGAAATAATTGTCTGGCTTGCAAAAATGTTCATGAAGACCTCTAATATTTTAGTTACCCAGAGAGATTCAGCTCCTCACCCCCCCCCACCCCCTCCTCTCCCCCCTTCAGCAGCTAAACCACTATACACACCTGCAGGGGGCTACCCAGCCCAGGGACACTACTCGCCTCCTTGGCGGCGTCATGCAAACCAAATTTGGTTAAAGATAAGTTTTGTTAATGCGCCCATTTCTCGTTTCCTAATGCTCCTGCGTTTTGCCGGGAGGTTTGAAGGTTGTTGGAAGACTTATAGCTAGGCTACGGTAGCTGTGACAACAGCAATTAAAGTACTTTGTAGGGTAATATAGTAAGCGAGATAAGGACGCGTTAATGCAACCAACCTTAACCAAGCAAAATACTGTACTCACCCTCCAGCAGGCAGCAGCAACCCCCAGAAGGCAGCAGAGGTCATCCTTGGCGACACCTCGCCGCCGCCAGCCATGGCCGGTCTTATCACGTCAACGCCGCGGCCTCCGGGGCCGCCCC
This sequence comes from Eriocheir sinensis, assembly GCF_024679095.1. Lineage (NCBI taxonomy): Eukaryota > Metazoa > Arthropoda > Malacostraca > Decapoda > Varunidae > Eriocheir > Eriocheir sinensis. The sequence continues at coordinate 177,729 of NC_066575.1, read as the reverse complement.
AACACTCGTGTGCTGGCTTCACACGCTGCTCATATACTCACACTCACGTCGCAGGTCCCTTCAATTTGCAGTCTGATGGTTTTCTTTTTTTTTTTAATTTAGTTGAGTAAGTTGTTCCTCGGTGGAGCAAGTCAAGGAAGACATTTGTTGCACCAGCATGCAGTCAGCTGACTGCCCGGTGTTTACTGTCACGATGGCCCACTAATACATTATTCAGTAACTGTTCACGTTATTCAGACAGCATCACAGTCTCTACCATTAAATACACAGCAAATGGTTCAACACGCATTAACTAACACCACGTGCAGACACTGTTGTTGCCTGTCTTCTGAGCCAGCCAGCACCACGCGGCGCGCACAGCCACTCACAAGAGCAAACTTCCGCAACACTGACAGCCTCTTGTTTGAGGCGTCTGCCTTTACCAAGAAAACGGGTCATTTTTTTCATGACTTCCTTTAGCTAATATATATATATATATATATATATATATATATATATATATATATATATATATATATATATATATATATATATATATATATATATATATATCTGTGACAGGATATCGCTTACCTGTAAGAGAAGTAGGCTATATCCACAGCCAAGAGTCGAGCTTCGTAATCCTCGGAGGCCTCTGCTCACCCATGTTCTGAAATTCCCAAGCCCAAGCTATACTTGACCCAATACAATGAATAACATCTCGAAACAAAATAGGTATATCAATAAGGAGAGATGAATATCATTCCCTTAATTAAATACGATGCATATTGTTATCTGAGTGAATGAGTGACTTTTCATCTACCAACAGTTGACCATTATAAAGCTTTCCTGCAAACATTCCCCAGCAGTTGGCTACAAGGCAGATTATTTAAAAATATGTCTTGTAGGTTTAGAATTTTAGCAACTCATGAAATGCCTCACACCTTCACTCAAGTAGTCCCCACCACCCTCAAAAAATTACCTTCCTTCTCCCTGTCACTTCTTGAGAGAGAGAGAGAGAGAGAATACTATGGTAGTTTCACATAACCACATCACCTCAGTATACTCACTATTCTGATCATGCTTCACTGATTCCAACATAACCTCGCCTCTCTAAATCTCATTCCTGATCCTCTCTTTACTTCATACACTCAGCATTTTAGAATAACCATATCACTTAGCACACATTTACCTCATCATTTAACGTTAATTTCCAGATACCTTCCTCTGGTCACACCCTTGATGCTTGACATTCTCTATCAGCAAAAGAACACATTCCACCAAAGGGATTTAATACTTGGAAAATCTCAGCTACATTTGCAATCTTCTACTACTGGGCTTAAATCTTGGGCTAACTTTTGTTTCCTGTCCATAGCATTACATTTCCTACTCTTCAATCTACAAATAAAGAATACTAGAGTGACTTAGTACTTCAAATAGCTTGGCTTCCTGTCCATGGGAAATACATTTCCTATTCTTTAATATACAAATGATGAATACTAATGAGGCTTAATACTAAATTGATTCCTTGGCTATATAGTATTAATTTCCTATTCAGAAAAATACAAATGCAAAATATTATAAGAACCAATTCTGCAAATGTCATGGCTTCCTGTCTATAATAGTACTATATTTCCTATTCTTCAATATACAAATACTGAATATTAAAGAGGCTTAATTCTTGTACTAACTTGGTTTTCGGTCAACAGAACACTATTTCCTCTTCTTCAATTTACTAAAGACCGAATCTTTGTCCACCTGCATAGATACTGACAGTGCCATATACTCGTGTTGAGCAAGTCCATAACACCATGGGCCAGGCCAATCCGTCGAGTGATTTCCTGGTAAGGCCCACCATTATTATACACTAGGTTACCAAGGTACTCTTTTGGTGATATCAATATGCTCACCACATACATGTTTACAAAGGAGAAAACAAATTCTCGAGGGGATTAAAAACTTCCTTGGTCCTTGTTCCATGTTCATGTTTAATAAAATGAGCTAAGGGATCATGGTATATACATAATGGCCAGCCTAACATTGTAGCACATGAGGATTTTTTTGTGTGTTTTTTACTGTTTTGTGCTCAAATATCACAAGCTGCCTGACGCGCTGGCCGAGGTGTAGCAGAGGGCACCTGCAGCGCTCCGTGGGGCACAGGAAAACCGTTCACCAGTCACTGTTCGCACACTGTAATTTTTTTTTTCCACAACCATGAAGTCTTATCACAGATGAATCATGTTTCTTGGCCAAGTGACGACTGCTTCTAACACTCCTGGCAAAGTCAACTCTCTTTAGCACTCTTGAAAACAGGCCTATTGACAATACGTATTACTATTTTTTTGTATGTAAGGTTTCAATAGCACTTTTCACAACAGGCCTATTGACGGTGTAGCTAATTTTTGTATGTAATGTTTCGACAGTAAAAATGTTGAATTGAAGAGGTCAGTATTGCTATATTTTTTAAGGTAATGTTTCAACAATAAAGACATTAAATTGCAACTGAACCTTACAATGGCCAACTTAAGATAGAAGGCAGACATTTACATGGGTTCTGCTCCTCTGGGGGGGGTTACATATGAGGCGTTTAGAGGAAAAGTGGCGATCAAACCAATGAGGGTCATATTATGTTTTTGGCGGCATCTAGCAGCAGCTGAATTCTTGCTCCAGTGTGCGGTGAAGCAAAGTGAGGAAAAAGCAACCTTAAAGCGGGTGATTCCTAGGCCTAAAGTTGTGCGATCTTTCTGTGGAATTTGATTGATGTAGGGTATATGTGTGTGTGTGTGTGTGTGTGTGTGTGTGTGTGTGTGTGTGTGTGTGTGTGTGTGTGTGTGTGTGTGTGTGTGTGTGTAGAGTCTGGTGGTTACTTTAAAACTAGATTTGCTCAAAACTACAAAATTGTCAGGTCGTCCCATTTACATTATACGCCTCAAATATTTCTTATCAGGGGAGAGGGAGCGGGAGGGGGAGGGGCTTCATAAATGAGCTTGACTTTGCCACGAGTACACTGCAACACGGTAACAGCCGGCGGTGGTCCTGTCGCTACACCTGACCGGGGACGCTTGGCACCACATAGACAATACAGGTAAGTAGCCGCTAAAAGTGTAAACGATTGAACTTTAAGTAGAAAAGGTTGGATGATGAACAAAGTGAAAACCAGAGCCAGACTTGAAGGGGGCTGTTGGGGATGGAGTCTTGGGGGTCTGATACTAGGGACCCCCAAGACAGACAGAGTGAATGCTGATCTTAAGAGTTCTTGCTTCCCATCATTGGTACTTGGCCTGCAGCAGCCTAGGCAAATGCTGCATGCAGTGCCCCCCACTCTCAGTCTGGCTTGGATGATAGCAGCAGCAGGCGAGCAGAAAGGCCATAAAAAAATTACAAAAGATTTCTTCGTTGATTTCCCAGCTCCGTCCGACCCTTGAGTAGCCCGGCGGGTCGCCCCAAAATGTACAGCCAAAATACACATATTTGCACTAATTTACAGAAAATACAATGGGCCACGGACGCAGCGATTCACTCACACACAGACTGAAGCGACACTTCACAAAACTATACATGGAGTATGAAAGACTGACAAAAATCTGTACGTTATCTTACATAAGGTATGTAATGGTAAGCACTTGAAACCTTCCCATTGGATGAACGTTTAAGAGTATGTTTATACATATATATATATACATATATATTTGTGTGAATATTAACAGAACCATTTGACTAATATAGCCTATTCAACCACACTTAAAACCGACTCACTCATAAAAACTCCTGAGATAGAAAAAAATGCCCTTGTATCAGACAGCTGTAAGGAACCCTGGCAGGGCCGTGCGTGGCCCCGGCCCTGCCCCCCGGTGGCCCTGCATGACAGCACACTCCTGGTGGTCCGATACAATGGCCCTGACACCAGCCAGCGGGGCAGCTCCAAGGCCACAAGCTTCATGCTGGGGGGCCGAGAGGTGGCAGCCTAGTCTGCTGAGGGGCTTGTTGGGCTGTGGCACCAGAAGGGTTTTGGTGGTCTGTGCTCCTGGGAAGCTGAGGCCCAAGTCTGTTCCTCTGTGCAGGTCAACACTGGGGCTTGGTATAGGGGTCACTGAGGTCACAAGAGCAGAGTGGGAGCACCAGCAACTCCAGAATCCTTGGTGGGATGCCTCAGGAGCCTCACTGGTGCAGAAAACTGTGGCTGTGCTGAGAGAAGGGCCAGTAATTTGTTTCTAATCAGTGACAGGGCCGACAGGACTTAAAGCCTTCCCTTCCCTTGGTGCTGCCGGGAACTGACTTATCAAGGAATCGTGTTACAATTTCACAGCAGCCATTGTTCTGGTCTTGGAATCAGGGAGTGCAAGAGACACACAATGAAGACTAGACGCTGCAGACTGCTCTGCGTGAAGGTGGAAAATTTGTAACTGTTTGGCCCCATCAGTTTGAAGATAGTTACCTTGGAATGTAACTGTAAATAACATTACTGTACAACTTCTGAGCTTGGTGAAGGTAATGAGATTAATCCTTCCATGAACACACTGAGCACATCGTGGCACAGAAGCAGGCAGTGTCAGGTCAAGACCTTATTATGTGTAGCAACTGCTGTGTCTTTGTCTTTGAGGAAGTGTTCCCGTGCATCCCTCAGACAAGTATTGCAAATACAAACTCCAGCCATCCAGTGTGTGTGTGACTCATTGGGCAGTGCATTCAGGCGACCTCACAAGGAACACACACACAATGGAATCATTTGATGGATAATTTAGCAACAATATGCTGTATTTACTTTATATACTCATGTAAAAGTCTAAATTTCAATATTTGTATCAAAGTTTAAGGGGTTGACATTTACGTGGAGACTACCTTCATTGGGGCATAAATTCATTCTTTAATAGAGAATTTCACATCATTAGGGGCTTAATTTTGCATGAGTATATACAGCATCAATGAAAACTGACAAATCACCAAACATGATTACCCTCTCTGGCTGGTCACACATCAAACATTGCCTAAGTCAGTCAACTATTAAACAGTGTGCCAATCATAGCAACAAAGTTATCACCACAGAAGCAGGTTGCCTAGTGAAATTACAAGCAGGTTTTGTCACTGGGATATGTAAGATGTCAGAAAGCACTCCTGAAAGCTTGAAAATCTAGGTTATTGTATTCATCTTGCACAGTGAAGCTCCACACCCAACATTATCTCGCTCGGTCAGCTACAAAACAATGGTCACCAGCATCCAGCACCAATACTCAACGGATGTCATGTTGTATAGGAGGTCCCTGAGTTATGAACAGCCCAACATTGTTTTTTAGATGCAACTGAACTGCCATAAAGTCTATTACATAAGTGCATTAAAGACAATGGTTTCTAGCAATGGACTGGTGCACTTTTTACTGAGGTGGTGTACAATGGCACACCATGGCCTGTTTAAATTGGATTTCCCTTCAAATTTCTTAAGTAAGCAGGTCTTCCATTACAGGTCTAATGGCCATTGTGAAAAATTACAGGGGGGTTTTACAGAATGAATTATAAATTGGTTGGATTTGTTGGTTATTAAACATTTCGTTGCTCAAGCACACACATTTGACAAGGCTTTCATAGGGCCTGTGAGGCTTTCGAAGGGTAGTTTTCTGACCCTGGTGATAGTTTGGCAAGGCCTTTATATTATGAACATAAAAAAAAACTCATGAGAATGCTTTTAACCTCTTTTTTGGCCTTTAGAAATAATTGATGTGTGTCAAAGGCGATTAAGAATACAGACTTGAGCACTAATGACACTAATTATGTACTGTTCATATATGTTTTGACTTTTAGAGACAGACACAACTTGCTGACATTTAAACAGAACTGCACAAGCCAGGGACCACCTCTACAACACTCTGCTTCTGTCCCCCTCGCCTAACCTCAGCGTTACCAGATTCTCACACTCAGAACATTGTATTTACAGTTTTTTCAAACCCAAAACTGTCCCACATACACACATTGCGATATTCAGTTAGTGTTATTGTTCAAACCGTTAATTATTGATGTTTTTGTGATAGTTATGTGTCAGAAACCGGAAAATACAATGCTCTGAGTACAATAATCTGGTAACTATGGCTCCCCCCTCTGCCTCCAGCCACCAGGGCCCACAGTGTGACCTGCACCACATCGCTGCCTGGAAAGGAATTCTCTGAGTAAGGCAGCCAGCCGAGACGCTCCCATTATCACAGTGGTCAATTTAAGAGACGGATTAAACAATCAATCCATAAATGCACTTAGAATCAAACTCATTATAAACAAATTGTACAACACAGAAGAAAGGGCACAGAAGTAACCAACTGTTGGAAAAGCTTGGGCAGAAATAATTAGATGGATACACTTGTACAGGTAGGTTGATCTCAGTCTATGCGAGGCGGCCTGCCCTGGACCCGCATTTTCAAGCATTTCAGGGCTCACACACACATTGGATAAGGCTTTGCTAGAGGCTGTGTTAGTACTTCCATGGATAACTTTATGAGCCTGGTGATAGTTTAAACATTCTTCTGTATCGTGAACCTCGGAAAACACTCGTGAAAACCCAATTAATTTTCAAGAGTTAATTTTTATGAGCCTGGACAGTTTAAACATTCTTCTGCAATGTGAACCTAGGAAAACACCAATGACAACCCAATCAATTTTTATGAGCCTAGTGACAGTTTAAACATTCTTCTGCATTGTGAATCTAGGAAAACACCCATGAAAACCCAATTGATTTTTATGAGCCTAGTGACAGTTTAAATATTCTTCTGCATTGTGAACCTAGGAAAACACCCATGAAAACCCTTGATTTTTATGAGCCTAGTGACAGTTTAAACATTCTTATGTATTCTGAACCTCGTAAAGGACTCATGAAAACCCGATTAATTTTTATCAGCCTAGTGACAGGTTAAACATTTTTCTATATTGTGAACCTCAGAAAGGACTCATGAAAACCCAATTAATCTCCTTTGTGGCCTTTGGAAATGCTTGTTGTGAGAGCTAAATGCCTCTGAGAGTACGGGTCCTCAGGATGCCGTGGAAGGGAAGTATGTGTGATATGTCATTATTATCGTTTCCATGAGAACAGTATGCAAGTCGAGGGCACTGGGTCATGTTAATGCAAGCCAAACATGTAAAGTGTGAAATGTACTAGATTTTTTACATCACATTCTTCAAAAACACAACTTTCTCACATAGAACGAGATACCTATGTGTACTGTGTCTGTGTATGTATGTGTATATGTATGTATGTATGCATGTATATATATAGTTTGTTTTTAATAGGCAGCCTAGTTTAAATGCAGTTCTATGAAGGATTGTCCAGTACTTACCTAACAAAAATAAATGCTTTGTCAATTATACACAAGGAAGATGATGGGAAGGGAATCAATCTATACTTTAACAGAAGCAAAAAATTTACGACACAAACATCAACGCAACACAGATAATCAAATGCTTTGTGCTTTTGTTTGCTTGAATGATTCCAGAAACAAGTGTTCGTTAAACTCCAGAAACACACCCAAAAAAGTAGCAAATGTTTGTGACAAATAAAACTCTGTATACACATTCACCCAACTCTTCCTTACACACACACACACACACACACACACACACACACACACACACACACACAAAGCTAGGAACAAAACTGGAACTTCACCAAACTCCTCCTCATCTTGCCGGTGGTCTGGGTGTGGGTGCCAGCGCTGCCCTCGTGTTACTGACCTCACCACTACATCCACACACACACTCCTCATAGAGAGACACAGAGATATTATAAAGTAAGGGAAGGCAACAGAAGGCGCTTAATCAGAGTTACATTCGGCCAAAACTTCCAATAATCTGGATTTTTAAATTTTACCCATTTAAAGTTAAGTAAACAAACCACTCTCATTTTTAGTATTATTTGACACCAGGGGTTCAAAGTCACACAGGCTGTGCCTGGCCCCAGGAGGGGACTATAATATCAGAAGGTAAGTGTGTCTTGGAGACTTGCTAATTTTAGTGCCTTGTCAGGCGACTAGCACATTAAACACGCTGTGTCTAAGTTATCAAGTACCTTTGCACAAAGACATACCAAAGGGCAAAGCTTAGTGCCCAACTTATGTAAAAACAATTGGGTCAATATAAGCAACTTTCTTTTATGACCCACTCAGTAGTTCATTAGTTTTGGTTATTTAAATCATGTCTCAAAATTTTAAAAGGGGTAAAAATTAATCTTTGGAAGGGCTAGTAACTACCAGCCCAGCAGGCGGCCTGGAAAAGAGCAAACTTCTCCCCCTGGACAGCCATGTAGCCGACACCTTTATAGTTATTTTGGCTGCCGTTCACTGGTCTAAAAGAAGTGAGTGGCCCGATGCTCCTCGGATTAAAGGTCTTCTCCTGCGCCATAGCTTTACAAAGCATGCTTATAAAGTACTGACTCAAGTATTTATAGACATGTATTTCAGTTGTGGTTTTCAGGACACCTTTGCATGGGAATGAGATGCTTTTATCACAATGAACTTAATGTGTAGTTTGTCTTTCAAGGAGACTTCAGTGACGAGCCGTCCATAGTTGAGCTGATGGCTGCCGGCGCTGGGTCCCTCAGCTACTCAACATAGGTGGCCCCAACATCCTGCAACACACAACAACAGCTGACTACAGACAACACTCGCTGAGCACACGTCTAAAAGTAGTGTTCACATACTGGCATAACCTGACTCCTTGGTTAAACGATGAATCACAAGTAAACCTTCATTGCGTTTTCTTTAAACTTTTAAATAGTTACATAACAATACACTAGCAAACAAGGAGATTGAATGAGTCCAGGCAGCCTAGCATCTCCTGTGAGCCAGTCCTTTGCCATCTATGCTCTTCACCCATAAAGCCATCAAGCCTAACATCTATTTTAAACCGTAAGGTGTATTTCAATAACCACACAATGGTTTCCTTCCATTAATTGACTACCCTTTTCGTAAACCAGTTTTTGCTTATCTCAAGCCAAAATAAATCTAACTTGTACTTGTTGCAGCAGATCCTAACACTATTTCCCTTGTCAAGTTGTGCCTAAGGTCAAGCTTCCCACCTGTATGTTGGAGGGCGTGCGGCCCATGGCGTGCAGGCGGTGCAGGTGGCAGGTCCGGCACAGCAGGCGGCCGTCCAGGGGGTAGCACCGCTGGTCCGGTTCATCTGTCAGCTGCAGGCCACAGCTCTGGGGGACACAATCAGCTACGTCACAACATGCAATGATCTACAAACACTTCTGTAGCATGAAGTAGGGTTGCGGAAAGATTATGTTACTCTAATTTCGTGTGAACTGTACTTAACACTGACATAAAGAGCAACAGTAACAGGTGCTGGCAAAAAGTGAGACTGAGGACAACAGGCTGCTTCTATCACACTGTATTATTTTATTGACCTGTGTCTTATTAGCTTGTATTTTTGTTGCTATTTACAGCACAGAACCACGTGCCTCGCAGTAAGAGTAACAGTGCCTTACACACCCAAGCAGTGTCCCATTAATTGTGGTAAAGGAAGGTTATTTATGGTCTGTGATATTATAAATTATTTACATAAAATCAGCATCAAATGTGAGCACAATGAACTTGACAAGAACACACTCAAGTTACAAGAGTAGCTGTACAAGGGACACCATTCAAGAGATAACTGGTGGAACACAGCAGCACACACTGAAAGACCTAAATTATGAAGAACACACAGAGATGGAACACTTGCCTCACACACATAACAGTCCACGTGGAAGTCCTTGTCCATGGAGACCACTCGCACCGTCTCGCCTGTTCCCTGTAATGCACAAATTCTATTGATCCACAAATTAAGAGTACCACAGCGCCACTTCAGCTTATCAAAACTGGCTCACTAGATACTTGAAATAAGAGGATTTTTTTTAATTTACCTTATTACGTCAATAGTATATATGCTCTGTGGTTCATGGCCTTAACCCGGTAGAAGCGGGGATCATGTTTCTTAATGGTCCCTCCAAGCGAGAAAAATGAGAAAAAATCACCCCTCACACAAACCATTTCATAATATATATCAAAGCATTCGTGATCAGATTATGTATCATCTACTTTGGGGGGTTTATATCATGGCACAAATTTCGCCCGTCACTGCTACACGGTGAAGCCACAAATTTAGCCCATCGCTGCTACCGGGTTAACAGATGAGAGGGCAGAGTGAGAAGTGAAACGCCTACCACAAACACTTACCTCCACGGGGGTGATGCTCTTGCCACATGCTGCACACTTGGGGGCAAACATTCTGAAACACAGCAAACCCAGTCACAACTCCGCTCCTCTTTGACTCATATGACACACAGTATGTCAACAAGGCAACATTATGAAACACTCCTCCTTGACTCACAGAGGGAACCCATGCTTGTGTTTTCGACTTTACAAACAGGATGTTCACGCACCAAGTCACCGCTCATAACCACGGCGTTTTTAGTGAATTTTTTTTGCTCGGAAATCGAAAAAATCGTAAAGTAATGCACTCGTAAATCCAGGTATTACTATACTGACCTGTGGTAATCATGAACACAGTATATTTTGTTGTCGACATCGACCGTGAATGGCACTCCGTCTAGACACTCGTTGCAGATGCAGCACCGGAAGCAGCCCGGGTGGTAGGACTTGCCCATGGCCTGCAGGATCTGGAGGAAGAGGAGGCAAAGGTCACCCACCGTCACACGACACCAAGAAAACAACACGTGAGGAAAACAAATTCAAAGCTTCTGCTCTTTGTCTTGAAAAAGATTTTGTGAAGAGGAAATACAAAAGTTAAACAGGATGCCAGGAGTGTTGGGGGACCATTATTAGGGTGAACTGACAGAACTGAAGAATACATGAAGATGGGAAGGGGGTGTCAGTGTTCTGGGGAGGGAATGTACGAACAGAAGGATCTAGAGACTACAGGTACAGTCATGAATAAGGGCATAAGAGGGCACTTGAGTTATAGATATAGATAAGTAACTGAAGCTCTCCAGTTACTAATTTAACCTGAATGAGATCAATTATTTGGGCCTTTCTTTTAAACTGCAATATCCTCAAGCCTGAATCAAGTTACTGTGTGGTGACTTGCCATTTCCATGATGAGGTGGCCACAGATGGCACACTTCTCCGCCGTCTGCTGGAAGCCGGAGTAGAGGTAGTCCTCCTCGCAGTACACCTTGCCGTGCACGTTGTAGAAGGCCTTGCCTCGCAGCGCCCGACCGCAGGAGCAGCAGATGAAGCAGTTGGTGTGGTACAGGTTGCCCATGGCCTGGCACGCCTGGCCGGCACCCGTCACCTTGTCCCCACACGTGTGGCACACGCCTGGAACAAAACACGTCATCACCAACAACACAAAATAATGACAAAACGCAGCTAAATATCAGCATTTATTCTCTGAAACTTGAGTGATACATATCTACAGAACGTAAACTTGCCATACACACCCATGATAAAAAAGGCCCTCAGACAGACAGTGAATGCCATGCTTGACAGGACACACAATACATTGGTGGTATGACAGTTGTGTAAAACAAAATAATACCTAAAACCTATCAACAGGCATAGCTAAGATTTTTTCTCCTTTCCATAAAAATATATTCCTTCAAAAGTATGTAAATATCATACAATATGATGTATAAATATAAGTAAATAAATATAACATATAACTGTTACTGTAGCTCATTAACTTTCAAAACAGGTTTGGCAACACCACCTCCTTGCTGATATAAAGCAGAACAAAGTATGAGAGTGACATGAAGAAATCTTCCTGTGCCAGCAACAGGCAGCAGCTAACCACCAGTAGAGGTAAAGGCAAGTTTGTGGCATACACTACAGCTGTGCATGGCCGTGGTGCTCATCTCTGCCTCATTGGCCCTTGAGCCTCTGCTGGATAAGAACCCACTCCCCAAGGACACAGGGCAAGTGTGATGCCCAAGTTACCACAGTTTACATTTGAAAGAGTGAAAGTTTACTTCTCTCACACACATGCACACACACACACACACACACACACACACACACAGTCACTTACACTTGACTAGGGAGGTCATGGCTCAAGAAAGCAGCTGCCAACCAACAAAACAACCATTCTCCTGAGCCTGGCAGAGGAGGAGGAGGAGGAGGCAGTGACAGTGGTGTTTGGCGAGAATACTAACCCTACGATGACTACGAGTGTTTATCAGCTTCAAGGCAACATTCCATTAGTGCTCATAACAGGAAAATTTTGCCGGTGTTTAAAATAGTGTATTGTGAGTAAATGACAAAACATCCTGCCCACTGACAAGAGTTAATTTTTGTAGGTCAGGCACAATCTTCCCAAGGGCTGCAGGGACAGGCTTGTATAGTTAGATGCTTTTGTCCCTCACATCAACTACTGTCGTCCCTCAAATAGTACGGTTTCCAATAGTTCGATTTCGGTTTTATACAGATTGTCATAGAAGATTTTTTAGGATTTTAAAATTTCCTGATCATTGAGATATTTAAAAATCCTTAAAAATCTTCTTAGAAAATCCACATAAAACCAATAATGAACTATTAGAAACCGTACTATTTGAGGGTCGACTGTATTTCCAAAGGCCAAAAAAGGGATAAAGAGGGTTTTCAATGGTGTTCTTTTAGGTTCATGGTAGCCCAATACGGTTCATTAAATCCAATATTAGTTGTCCAAGATGTACCGAAATGTTAACTTGTATAAAAAAATGTTTGATACCCTAAGACTGTTCGGTAAATCTAATTCTAGTTGTCGAAGATTCACAAACGTTTTTCCTTGATATGAATA
>NC_066575.1:95000-160000 GCF_024679095.1 Eriocheir sinensis | reverse complement strand
AGAAAACAAAGAAAAAGAAAGAAAGGAAGGGAGGGAGAGAGGGAGGAAAGAAGGCATAGAAAAAAAGAAAGAAAAAGAAAGAAAGAAAGGAAGGGAGGGAGGGAGGAAAGACAGAAAAAGAGAAAGAAAGAAAGAAGGAAAGAAAAAGGACACATACGTTTTTCAAGGCAAGTAGAAAGAAACTAAAAAGGGGAAAATATATAAAGCAAAATAAATGAAAAATAGAAGACGTCTCAACACGCAAGGGACACAAACACATGGCACTCCCTCCCCCCATCCCCCTCCTCCCCCCTCTTCTCTCTTCCCCTTCCCGCCTTCTCTTCTCCCTTCCCCAACCAGTCACCTGTTAACTCACTGGGTCAAGATGTTATGTGTATTATAAGGCAATAAGAGTGTACTAGATGTGTTATAGTGTACGGAAATTTAGTATAATGTAATGTAAGGTAACGTAAAGGCAAAATACAGCAGGCTTGGCGTGAACTCAACTACTGTTATATGCATGTGTATATCTCAATAGATGTATCAAATCAAATCGTATTGTTTTTGTCACTATGTAATGTAAGGTAACGTAAAGGCAAAATACAGCAGGGTTGGCGTGAACTCAACAAAAGTAGGCCTACCTTCATCCTTTAGAGACCACATATGTATACTGTTATATGTATGTGTATATCAATAAATGTATCAAATCACTGGGTATTGTTTTTGTCACTATGTAATGTACGGTAACGTAAAGGCAAAATACAGCAGGCTTGGCGTGAACTCAACAAAAGTAGGCCTACCTTCATCCTTTTGAGACCATATATGTATACTGTTATATGTATGTGTATATCAATAAATGTATCAAATCACTGGGTATTGTTTTTGTCACTATGTAATGTAAGGTAACGTAAAGGCAAAATACAGCAGGGTTGGCGTGAACTCAACAAAAGTAGGCCTACCTTCATCCTTTTGAGACCATATATGTATACTGTTATATGTATGTGTATATCAATAAATGTATCAAATCACTGGGTATTGTTTTTGTCACTATGTAATGTAAGGTAACGTAAAGGCAAAATACAGCAGGCTTGGCGTGAGCTCAACAAAAGTAGGCCTACCTTCATCCTTTTGAGACCACATATGTATACTGTTATATGTATGTGTATATCAATAAATGTAACAAATCAATTATTTCCACACTTGGAGTTAATATCTTCCTAATACACACTTATTTCTACAACAGGATCCACTAGCATCCAGACTCACTTACCTGACTATAGTTATACCCGTAAGCCATTGTGAGGGTGAAGGCGAGAGGAATCCACTACTATACAGAGTCCAGGCGGCGACACTTTACTAATAGGTATATATCACTTATGTCACTGTGCTTGTAACTGATTAGGCGGCGATGGCTCACTAATATATTACTTAGTCTTATGTCACTTTCCTTGTACTTTGTTAGGCGGCGATGCCTCATTAATATATCACTTACGTCACTCAGTTTGTACTTTAGGCGGCGATGGTTTACTTATATATCACTTGTGGCACTGAGCTTGTACTTTCATTTATCTATTTCTTTGTACTGTCCTTTGGTCACTGACTGGTCCGTCCTTCCTTCCCTCCTCGCCCTCTCTTCTTTGAACAGAGCAAGTTATCGTCACGAGTCTGGTGGTGGTGGTGGTGGTGGTGGTGGTTTTCACAAATACGTCAAGCCCCGCTCTCCATCACCCTTTAAGTAATTGTATCAGGTAATTTACTTTCAAAAGGTATCCATAATATCCACATTTTCAGCCTAGCGGATATAGATAAATATACAGATATAATGAGAGAGAGAGAGAGAGAGAGAGAGAGAGAAAAAAAAAAATTGTCAGGAATTCAATCTTCATCTCCCAGTTTCATCACCACCGTCACCACCACGATACAGCACCACCACCACCACCACCACAATCATCACCACTTTTATAATATTTCCAAAACTTTGTCACATTCTTTTCATCACGCGGTGCACTTCTTACGAGAGAGAGAGAGAGAGAGAGAGAGAGAGAGAGAGAGAGAGAGAGAGAGAGAGAGAAACACAGCCCCACACACACCATCACACACCCAACCCCTCCGACGCCCAACCAACCACTGGCCTTCCTCCTCCTCCTCCTCCTCCTCCTACTCCTCCTCCTCCCGGCATCCAGCCTCCTTCGCCTCCCTCATCTCCTCCTCCTCCTCCTCCTCCTCCTCCTCTCCTCCAGCCATTAGTTACCAAAGTATAAGCCTACGTAATTTTATACCAAGATCACCCTTACCTAAGCCCTCCTTCCCTTCCTTCCTTCCTTTCTAACTAACTTACTTCCTTCCTTCCTTCCTTCCTTCCTCTTATCGTTTACTTCCTTCTTTCTTCCCATTCCTTCCTTCCTTCCCTTCCTTCACCTTACAGTTTTCTCCTTCCCATTCCTTCTTTATTTTCCTTTCTCCTTTCACGGATCTTAATAATAATAATAACAATAATAATAAGGAAAGGGATGGAAAGGGAAAGGAAGAGCAGGGAAGGGAAGGGAGGGAAAGGAAAGGGAGAGAAGGGAATTAAAGGGAGAGGAATAGAATGGAATGGAAGGGAAGGGAAGGAAAGGAAAAGGGAAGGGAAGGAAAGGAAAAGGGAGGGAAGGAAAGGAAGGGAAAAGGGAAGGCAAGGGAAAGGAAGGAGAGGGAAAGGAGAAGGGAAGGGAAAGGAAGGAAAGGGAAAGAAAGGAAGAGAAGAAAAGGAAAGAACAGAAAAGGAAGGGAGATACAGGGAAAGGAAAAGTATTGAAAGGGGAAGGGAAAGTAAGGAAGAGAAGGGAAGGGAAGGGAAGGGAAGGGAAGGGAAGAGAAAGTAAGGTAAGGTAAGGCTGGGGGAGGTCAGGTAACGTTACTCAACAAACAAACACTTGAAGGTGAGAGCATCGGTAAAGGTAAGGTTGGGAGCACAGGCGGCGGTGCTCAT
Source organism: Eriocheir sinensis (assembly GCF_024679095.1). Classification (NCBI taxonomy): domain Eukaryota; kingdom Metazoa; phylum Arthropoda; class Malacostraca; order Decapoda; family Varunidae; genus Eriocheir; species Eriocheir sinensis. The sequence continues at coordinate 157,050 of NC_066575.1, read as the reverse complement.
CTCCGTCACATTTATCAGGGCATCATAGGAACGTTCAAATCTACACGTCGGCGAAGAGAAGAAAAGGAAGGGAGACATAGGGGAAGGAAAAGTAAAGAAAAGGGAAGGGAAAGTAAGGAAAAGAGAAGGGAAAGGAAGGAGGGAAGAGAAACATAAGAACATAAGGGGTCGTATTACAACCTGGTGGTAGTGTGAGTCTTCTTCTGTACCATGAACCTGAAGAAACACTCATTAGAACCCGACTGATCCCCTCTTTGACCTTTAGAAAGAGCTGATGTTAGAAGCAAGAGTGTCTTATAAAACCAACCAAGGAGTCTGCAAGAGGCCGGTGGGTCTGTACAAGGCAGCTCCTGTGACCCTAACCCCACCTAACTTCACTATCCATGAATTTATCTAATCTACTTTTGAATGTTATCATATTGGCACTCACAATATGACTGACAACCTGTTCCACTCATCCACCACTCTGTTAGTGAGCCAATTTTTGCCCATGTCCTTGTTGAATATGAATCAGTCCAGTTTAAACCCATTACTACGTGTCCTACCCGGTTCTCTTATCATCAAAACCTTATTAATATCCCTCTTATTAAAGCCCTTTATAAGCCTCGATCAGGTCTCCTCGCACCCTTCGCCTTTCTAGAGAATGAACGTTTGTTTGTCTTTCCTCATATGGCAAGTTTCTTAACCCGTGAATCATCTTCGTCATCCTCCTCTGTGCCGATTTTAGCATTTTGATATCCATTCCACAGTAAGATGACCAGAACTGAAATTTGCCTCCCCCCCCCCCCTCTCTCTCTCTCTCTCTCTCTCTCTCTCTCTCTCTCTCTCTCTCTCTCTCTCTCTCTCTCTCTCTCTCTCAATGGATGACATCTGACAAACTACTTCCACACTTGACGAGAGGGAGGGAGGGAGGGAGAGAGGGAGGGAAGGAGGGGAGAGGAGGGTAGAAAGGAGGGCAGGAGTAGGAGAAGGAGTAGACATGTGGGCAAGGGTGGCACGAGGAGGAGGAGGAGGAGGAGGAGGTGAGGGGCATAACATTCCCCACATTCCTGCGGTATTCTCTCCCAGCGGCCTTCACCCTTCTTCCTCCTCCTCCTCCTCCTCCTCCTGCCCTTACTCCGGGCCCCACAAAGCCTTGCCCCTAACCCCCCCTTCCCCCTCTCTCTCTCTCTCTCTCTATTTAAATCTTCCCTTCCCTTCCCTTCTTTTCTGTTTCCTTCCCTTCTCTCTCTCTCTCTCTCCTCGATAATCGTGACACTAGAATATGCAGAAAAGTATCATAGGTGGTGGTGGTGATTGTGGTGGTGGTGGTGGTGGTTGATGGGCAGGAGGTTGTTGTGAACGGGGAGAACGGAGGAGGAGGAGGAGGAAGGCCAAGGCTTTGTGGGGCCCGAGTGGAGGAGGACGAGGTGGACGAGAAGGAAGAAGAAGAAGAAGAAGAGGCAGCGGAGGAGGAGGAGGAGGAGGAGGATTTTCAAAACTGAGGCAAGCGTGAACGTGACAAAAATGATGTGTGTGTGTGTGTGTGTGTGTTGTTTCCGAAGTAACTCGTGTGTTTGTGAGTCTGTGGAGGTGGTGGTGGTGGTGGTGGTGACTGCACTGTTGGATACCTTTGCCAAGAGCTGAGATGAGAGCTGAGATGATGATGGTGGTGGTGTTATTGCTGGTGTTGTTGGTGGTGATGGTGATGGTGTTATTGCTGGTGTTTGTTGGTGGTGATGGTGGTGGTGTTATTGCTGGTGTTGTTGGTGGTGATGGTGGTGGTGTTATTGCTGGTGTTGTTGGTGGTGATGGTGGTGGTGTTATTGCTGGTGTTGTTGGTGGTGATGGTGGTGGCGCCGTCACTCAATGCCCACCCCCACACCAGTACAAAGGCCTCCTCCTCCTCCTCCTCCTCCTCCTCCTCCTCTTCCTTTTCCTCCATTTATAGATAGATAGATGTAGACAGATAGAGATTTTTCCACTAAACTCAATAATAATAATAATAATAATAATAATAATAATAATAATAATAATAATAGGTTCACAATTATTTATATTTATAACGAGGAACAATCTTAGCAGTCTCTCTCTCTCTCTCTCTCTCTCTCTCTCTCTCTCTCTCTCTCTCTCTCTCACACACACACACACACCAGCCAAGCTATTTAATACACTGTGAGAAAGAAATGATTAACTATTCCTGTTTAATATTTGTGAAAGGAAAAGGAAGGATGAGAGAGAGAGAGAGAGAGAGAGAGAGAGAGAGACGAGGAGGGAAAGAGATGGAGGGGAAAGATGAGGATGCGTGGGGAGGAGGTGGAGGAGAGGAGGGAGGGGAGGGAGAATGGAGAGAAAGATGCGTGGACAGAGGAGGAGGAGGAGAGGAGGAGGAGGAGCATGTGTGTGGCGCAGTCAGGAATGTCAGGAATGTCAGCCATGAGAGGTTTGCCATCATCCAAGGCTTCCTCCTCCTCCTCCTCCTCCTCTTCTTCCTCTTTTATTCATTTATTTATTAACTTTATGCTTCTCCTTTCTCCTCGTCCTAATAAATAAAAATACTAAAAAGAAAAAAAAGAAGAGGAAGAAAATAAAACTAATATTAAACCCTTGTCCTTTTTCTACATTTTTTCCTCCTCCTCCTCATCATCATCCCACAATCCCTCACCCCTCCTTCGTCCCTTCCTCCTTTATTTTTTTTTTTTTTACTTCTCCTCCTCCTCATCTCTCTTCACTGCTATCATTGTCTTATTCCTCCTCCTCCTCCTCCTCCTCCTCCCCTCTTCTTCTTCTTCCTGCTCATCCTCGTACCTCCTCCTCCTTTTTGCTCCTCTTCGTATCTCCTTCCTCCTCCTTCTATCTGTTCATCTTCGTACCTCCTCCTCCTCCTTCTTCCTCCTCTTCGTATCTCCTTTCTCCTCCTTCTTTCTGCTCATCTTCGTACCTCCTCCTCCTCCTCCTCCTTGCTCCTCCTCTTTGTATCTCCTCCTCCTCCTCCCTGCTCCTCTTCGTACCTCCTTCCTCCTCTTTCATGTGCCTCTTTATAATTCCTAAATCCTTCTAAATCCTTTTTGCACATCCTCCTCATGTTATTCCTCTCCTATCATCACCATCAACACCATCACCATCAACACCATAACGCCAATTCACCTTCACAACAAACTCCTTAAAAAAAATACTAAGAGGAACACGAAGGAGGAAGAGGAGGAGGAGACGAAGAGGAGCAGGAAGAAGGAGGAGGTATACAACGAGGAGTAGGAGAGAAGGAGGAGAAGGAGGAAGGGGAGGAGGAGGAGGAGGAATACCTAGACAGAACGAGAACTAAATTTGATCAATCGTCATAGGGCCGTCTCTCTCTCTCTCTCTCTCTCTCTCTCTCTCTCTCTCTCTGTGGCATTCTTATATATATAAATAAATGTAGTTAAGGACATAAATAGTTTGAAGAAGCTGGAAAAGGATGAGGTTTTAGAGGATGATGATGATGATGATGAGGAGGAGGAGGAGGAGGAGCGGAAGGAGAACAAGAAAAGGAAAGAAGTTGATGATGAGGATGAGGATTATTAAGAAGAAGAAGAAGAAGAAGAAGAAGAAGAAGAAGAAGAAGAAAGGACAACAACAACAACAACAACAAAGAGAGAAGACAAGAAAAACAAAAAAAGTAAAGATGAAAAAGGAAAAAATGACGCTAGTACAATACTGAAAAAGAAGAAAGTAGAAAAAAAATAGTTACAAGAAGAACAAAAGGAAAAAGAACAAGAGGAGGAGGAGGAGGAGGAGGAGGAGGACCAGTTCACCTTGCATACTTGTAGTCAGCTGAGCCGGCCGTCGCCAAACGTCACAGCTCCTCCTCCTCTTCTTCCTCCTCCTCAGAATCCTTAACTCTCCTCATTCCTTCTCCTTTCACTCTCCTCCTCCTCCTCCTACTCATCCTTTACCATCTTCACTCCTATTCCCCTCCTCCTCATCTCTTCCATCCAACAATTCTATCACATCCTTCACGGCCTCGCATCCTTCCCCACCTCCGACCATCCTTCCCAATCCTCCTCATATCCTACAGTCCTCTCACATCCTTTTCTACACCATCCTTTACCTTTCATCCTTCCCAATTCTTCTCCATACTCTCAAATCATTCCCAATCATCCTAGCATCCTACATTCCTGTCATATCCTTTCCCAACCTCCTCCATACCCCCATATCCTTCCCCACCTCCTCCTCCTCCCATCCTCCTTCGGTCCCAACAGTCATCCACACTACCACAGCATCTTACTTTCACTCCTTCCTCCCTTCTCTTCCTTCCATCAGCATCCAACATCATTTCTTCCCATCAACTCTTTCCAAAGGCCAAAAAGTAGATCAATCGGGTTCTAATGAGTGTTGTTTCAGGTTTACGGTACAGAAGAAGAGTCAAACTACCACCAGGGTCATAAAACTACTGCTGGAAAGGCACACAACTCCTACGAAAGCCTTGTCAAATATGTGTACTTGGGCACCGAAATATTTAAAAACATAGGCTTTACATTCTTAGGAGACACATAACTGGTAAAGCATTCAACTCGTGTGTGTGTGTGTGTGTGTGTCCTTGTGTGTGTAATGTCAAGGCCCCATGCCACGCCCCGCCCCGCCCAGTCCAGCAGGAATCCGCGGCGCCACTCACACTTAGCAGATGGTGCCGCGACGCCTGCTGCCCCGGGCCACACACACACACACACACACACACACACACACACACACTTTCAGTACATATAAAAATAGTGCAGCTTTATAAATAGTACTGATTGCCTAGTACAATAGTAAAAGGAATTTCGTGGTAGTAGTAGTAGTAGTAGTAGTAGTAGTAGTAGTAGTAGTAGTAGTAGTAGTAGAAAAAGAAGAAGAAGAAATAAAAAGCAGGGGGAGGAGCAGGAGGTGGAAGAAGAAGAAGAAGAAGAAGAAGAACAGCAGCAGCCACAAATACACCGATTTCAATTTACTTGTGTCTGCCTTCTCTGGGAGCGGCTCGAGAAAACGTATTTTTGTGCTGTTACTTTTAGGGGATAACTCAGGTAAGTTGCAGCCCGTCACGAGTCTTCAGATACTCTCAATTTAATCTAACCAAAACCCAAACAATCAGCATATAAGTGTACTCAATAAATTCATATATGCTTTCTCATTAACCAGACTTATCATATATAAAAAAGTGATCTCTTTCTATGTTGATTTTTACATTACATTGATGTATGCTATGTGTTTGAAGGCTTTCTAACTTAACCCAACTATAACCCAATTAGTCATCACATTGGTATATTGATTAAATTCATATACACCTCCTTCACCTTGAGATAAAACATCAATTATTCAAAAGGAGCAGTAAAGTCATGGAGTCAAGGGAACAACAGAAAAAATTGCAAAAGGGAATTTATCTCAACTCAAAAAGTACAGTTCCCCCAATAGATATAGAAATACTTAAATTAATCTAGAAGAACAGGTAGTGGAGGCAAAGAGTGTGCAGCAGTTCATGGAAAAACTGGATAAATGTAGATATGGAGACAGGATCACATGACAAGCTCAGATCCTGTATACAACTAGGTAAACACACACACACACACACACACACACACACACACACACACACACACACACACACACACACACACACACACATTATCAGGGCAAGAGCAGTTCAACTGGATGCTGACTATGAATTTGGGTTTCATATTATGCTATTCTTTTTTTTTTAACAAAAGTATTTATCTCCTTTTAAGTTGATCTTGATATTGCATCTAACAATTTATGCACCTAATCATTTACACTATTTGTCTGCTCAATTTAACCCCTTGACTGTGGATTTCCTACAAAAAGACATCACCAAGCTACAGGAATGTAACAAAAAGTGGCTGCTACAATTCAGTGAAAAAAAATGTTAAGTCCTGCACCTTGGAAGGGGAAATCCAGCATACCAATACCACATGGGAAAAAGTCCACTATCCACCACAGAGGCAGAAAGAGACCTGGGACTATATATTACCAGGCTACAAGTGAAGGCCAAATCCATGCCAGACAGTAGACTTGAGATGACAAGCTAAATAGAACAAAGTGTTGACCTGGTCTTGCCCTGCCCCCATCAGCACTGTGTGTGTGATGTAGACCATTGTATCAAACAAGTACTCTCTGACACATCACATAACCTCTAAAGTTCCTGTGTATCCCATGGGGGCAAGTCACAGTTTAAGAATTCGTCATCTAGTATTACTGTGAGAAAGCACTGGGGAAGATGATCAAGGGCAACCTCCCCACCCCCAGATCTCACACACTTTCTCCTATCTGCACCCTGACTAACTTTTATTTCAAGTTTTCTTCACTTATCAGAATCTATTATCTGCACCAATAATACCTTTATACTACTGCTCAGCTCCAAGCCAACTTCAACATGCACAGTTGTACATGTTTTAGTTAATTGATTTATTAAGCCCATACAAAGTACAATACACTATACAGAACAGATTTACTGATGCAGATGAAATACTGTTATCACAGCCAAAGGGTTTGTGTTTCTCATTCAAGGTGTTGGGAGAGCATGACTCACCCCTCTGACATACATTCAGTGAAGGTGACTCATCAGTGGGAGGGGAGACAGGAAATTACTGCCTGAATCACATATTTCTTTTCTTTTAATATCATTATATTATTTCTTTTCTTTACCTACCTAATGTAATTTTACAGTAAAGGAAGCAGCTCAAGGGCAAAAAAAAAGTAATGAGGAAAAAAAGCCTGCTAAACACTGCCCCTATAAAAAAAAAAAGTTCAGAAGAGTGGGCAAAAAAGAGGACAACTTCAGGAGAGATGTCTCGATACTCTGCTCTTGAACGCTCTCGAATTTCTTGGGTCCTTTTAATAATAGATTCATTATTTTTTTGTCATAATGCTATCGGTAAAAAAATCAATCCCTTTACTATTGATATCTGGGGAACATAACCCAACGGTATGGTGAGGGATGTCTGTATTATCATTAAATATGCAAGAAAGGAGACAAATGCTTTCTCCAAAACATACAATCATTCTAGTTTCAATTCATAACATTTATTAGCAGAGTTGATCAGAGAATATCCCCGTCTAGGTAGCTATAACAACATACCACTTCAATAGGTGCAAGAGAGAGCTTATAAAATAGTGCAATATACATTTTTTTTCTTTTTCCTTTCTGCAAATTATATGATTCTTCTGCATACTACCGACAGTAAAATTTCTGATGCATATGACATTATGGCTGAACATAATCCCTTCCAGTCAGTTTTGCCAATCAATATCCTCTCATAACTTCTTACAATGCTGTATGTTATATTTGCAAGGTGTCTAGCTTTGGCAGTTTTCTTTTCTTTCAAAGTCAGAAGGGCAATTTTTCTTATTTGTTACATCTGATTCCTGAATAGTTATGTAATTAATTTACAAACTTTTAAGCTCTCAAATGTTTGGTAGATCGTTTCTAGAAAACAATAATAAAACTTTTTCCTTATTTATACTTTTTTTTTTTTAACAAAAGTATTTATCTCCTCTTAAGTTGATCTTGATATTGCATCTAACCATTTATGCACCTAACCATTTACACTATTTAAGTCTGCTCAATTTAACCCCTGACCACAGCCTGTTAGTGGCACAGGCAAATTTTATTTATAGTGGCTGCTGTGATATATGAATCTTGCTTGGCCCATGCTGTCTTTACCTTTCTGAAACCTCTTTAAAATTAACCTAATTCTTTTCTTCATGTACTTTTGTTGTGTACGACATCATCAAACCCTCATTGGTGTACCTGATATGGATTTGGGTTTTGAAGAGATCTTTACCAACTGCACACTGTCCTGCGCACCAACACACATCCCCTGCACCAACTTTTTTGCCTGCTCCACCCAATTTCACGGGGATAGTTTACATTTACCTCTACGCTCTTATATATTGGTTTATATTATTTATTTATGTGCTCTGATAGACTCTGGGGACAAATGAATGGAAAAACTGGTTGGTTGCGCAAAAAATTAGTTGAAGAACACGCTCAGTGATTGTAAACTATGGCATTTCTAGCATGGACCTGCCAGCTAAGTGATGTTAACAATTACTGCGTAACCTATATTGCTGGTGTAAACAATCAACAATAATATCTATATTGATTCAAAACCTGGAACCATGAAAAACAAAGCTGGTGATGCAAGTAAAGCAGAATTTCACACTATCTTCCTACAGCATAACCTCCCATTCTTCAACCTTTGAGGACTATCTACTGGGCTTTTAGATTATTTGATTAGATTATTTAGATAATTTACATTATTTGACTTTGGCGAGGCAGTGTCAAGTGTGTTGATGAAAACAAGGTCGAGAATCGAGACACCCCTCCACCCAAAATTGACCTCTCTTTTGGACACTCATCTATACTCTCTTTCATAAGGGCAGATGAATGATCTTTTTTTTCTCCTTTAATTTTGCCCTTGAGCTGCTTCCTCTGCTGTAAAAAAAAATGACATGATAAAAAGTAAGGAAGAAATTGTTACTCACCATTGATTTTGCCGTGACATTGTAGGGAAGGAGATTCTTTCCGCTGAGAGGCTTGGCCATGGGGAGCGGGGAGACACTGGTGGAGGGGGCACCGACAGGCATGGCAGTGGCGGTGGTAGTGGGGGGCATGGTGTGACCTCCCCCACCTAGCTTGTGCTGCCACTGTGCCAGGCGGTCACTTGGGGTGCTGGCTTGACTCATGGTGGTGGTGGTAGTAGTGCTGTTGTTTAGCACACTGTTATTACTGCTAGCGTTGTTGTTATTGTTATTGTTAAGGCGCACAGCGGATGACGGGTATGGGGGAGGGGGCGGCGGCACCTGCACAGCCTGCCCACCTATGAACGATGGCACTGAGGTCACTGTTCGCACCAGGGAGGAGGAGTACGGGGGTGGAGGGGGAGGAACCACAAAATGCTGCTGATGCTGCTGTTGTGCGTGAACCACTGAGGAGGAGTAGGGAGGCGGTGGGGGAGGCAGCACTCCCCCAGCCCTCAAGAGGCTCTGGGGGGTGGAGGGAGTTGAGGGAGTGGACGGAGTGGAGGACGCAGGGGAGTGGGAACCAAGGGGGGAGTGTGTGGTCCCTAGGCTTAAGTTCTGGAACTGGCGCACCACAGAGGATGGGTAAGGTGGGGGCGGGGGGGGATCAGCACCTGACACACTCTTCAGCACATCAATGTTAGCGTAGTTGTGGTTGGAGGTCACCAGGGGGAAGGCGACAGAGGTCACTGTGTCTGTGGTGAGGCTGAGAGCCTTGCCAGGGTAGGGTGGGGGTGGAGGGAGGGTAGTGGGGCTGGGAGTTGCTACCGGGGTAAGTGTAGTGGGGCGGGTCAGGCCTAGAGAATGTGGTGGCACTGGTGGCGGCGGGAGACTGTCATAATATAAGCCTCGATGCCTAACAGAGTCACTGGTTACGCTCCACTGTGAGCTGTGGCGCGCGTTTTCCTGCACATACGCGTTATTTCTAGGGATCACAAATTGTTTGCCCTCCAAGTCCTGTTCAATGCGTGGCGGCAAGTGTCTGTTGCTTAGAGTAGGACGGAGGGAACAGCCTTCCTCCAAAATGGTTTGACTGGCTAAACTTGTGCGGTCTAGACTAGAACCTTGCAAGGAATGTACAAAGCTGCTCCGCGGACTGGAATGTTTGGAGTCTTGAGAACTGATGCTGGAGCGCGGGCTGGCATACTTGTTCTCGATGACAGTGGCGGCCAGGCTGCCTGTCGGCCCGTACTGCTGGTAGGAGCTGACGTTCTCGTAGGTGTGTAGCTGCCCCACGTAGCCGGGCTTCACAACGTAGTCAACGGAATGGTGCGTCAAAGATTGTGGAATGCTTCGCGAGTTCTGGCCGGAATTAAGAGAATCGTGACTCCCACCGCTGAGGCTGGAGCGTGGGCTGGAGTGCGCTGAGCTGCCCAGGGCACTGCCGCCTCGGCCGTACACAGGCGGCGGCTCGTACCTCACGTGGCCAGAGTACAGCGGGACCTGGCCATTGACAGGTCGCGGCACAACCCCGGGGCTGCCCCCATTGATGAGATGCGACCCAACAGTGGCCTTGCTGCTGACGACGGTGGTGGGCTTGATGTGGGCGTAGCCGACGGTGGCTGGGGCCGAGGTGGCGCCCGTGACCAAAGTGGGGGCAGGGGCGGGCTGGCCGTTGACGGCCTGGCTGGAGGCGGGGGTCGGCGCGGCGCTGCTGGCCACCACCAGGGCGTCGGGCTGCCGCGGCGTGGCGAACTTGGAGGCGGCGATCACGCGGCGCGCGTCAAGCACCTGGTACACCTGCGGGGCGGGGTGCGGCTGGCCGCTGCCGTCACTGCCGCCCGAGATAAGGCTCTCGATAGCCCCGACCCTCAGCGGCGGCACGGACCCCACAGCATCTGCGCCGCCGCCCGCGCCTGCGCCGCTGCCCGCCCCGCGCGGCAGAATGCGACCGTAGGGCGCCTCGTCCTGGCGGGCGGCGGGGGCGTCCTGCGGGGCGGCGGGCAAGTCCTCCCTGCCCGGGCCGGGGCAGGGGCGGGCGGCCTCGCCTAGGGTGTGCAGCAGGCGGCTGGCCTCGCTGGCGGCGTCGGTCCCGTAGCGGGCCATGGCGCGGGTCACTCACGCCCTCATGGCCGCGGGGCGCCCACACGCTGCAGCACCCATGCTAATGCCTCGCTCTTATAACACACGACAAGGATCACCATCAACAAGTGTCATGGCGGAGGAATACACAAGGTCCAACTTCAAACAATGAAAGTTTTTATTTCAGCCACAAACTTTCAGGTCACCAGCACACGAAACAATTGTACATTCTAGATTAACTAATCAATTACTGCGTCACAACGGGCACTGAAGCATCCAGAAAAGTTACTATTGACACGATACCGTCGAACTAGTTTATGTTGGACATTCCTGGTACAGGTGGCAGCACCCGCACATTGTTTTCGTCCACACACAGAGAGCGGCGGCCATGGCTGCACGGGGGACTCAGGCAGAACAGGAAACCTTCTTTATTAATAATGAATCGATATGTGGGCACACGCCGAGGGGCACATAATCTCGGCCACACCACAACGAGCAGGTCTCCATTGGACATCTCTCCCATAGCAAATATCCAGCAGCAAGAGAGACATCGACGTGCTCCAGACGCGAGATTTGTGGGCATCCTGGCCTCCTCCACTCAGGGGCCTCCTTCGGGTATAACCTTGTGGGCAGGGCAGACTTGTGTCCAGCGTGCCACATGCCCACACAGCTGGGGCTGGCGTTCACGAGCTATGCAGGTGACAGGCCGCGATTCGCCTCACGGAATAATCGCGGATTTGACGCAGCGTCACTTCAGCGATACCCAATGATCCTGCGAACACATTTTTTTTTTTTACAGTAAAAGAAGCAGTTCAAGGGCAAAAAAATGTAATAAGGAAAAAAAACAGCCCGCTAAACAGTGCCCCTATACAAAAAAAATAATTGTTCAGAAGTGGACAAAATTAAGAGGGGTCAGTTAAGGCTTATATATAAAGCTGCTCAGTATTCTAGCTCGAAATGGAGGAAGTTTCTATAGGTTGCTCAGTATTCTCGTATGGGAGGGGGCTTCTATAAGTTCCTCAGTATTCTCGTAATGGAGTGCCTGTATAGGTTACTCGCAGTATTCTCGTAATGTAGGAAGTTTTCACAGGTTACTCGATCAGTATTCTCGTATGGGAGGCTTCTATAGGTTGCTCAGTATGCATTCTCGTAATGGAGGAGGCTTCTATAGGTTACTCAGTATTTTCGTAATGGAGTAGGCTTCTATAGGTTGCTCAGTATGCATTCTCGTAATGGAGGAGGCTTCTATAAGTTACTCAGTATTATCGTAATGGAGTAGGCTTCTATAGGTTGCTCAGTACGTATTCTCGTAATGGAGGAGGCTTCTATAAGTTACTCAGTATTATCGTAATGGAGTAGGCTTTTATAGGTTGCTCAGTACGTATCCTCGTAATGGAGGAGGCTTCTTTAGGTTCCTCAGTATTTTCGTAATTAAGAGGTTAGGAGGTTTCTATAGGTTGCTCGATCAGTATTCTCGTAATGGAGGAGGCTTAATTATATATAGGTTGCTCGATCACTATTCTCGTAATGGAAGAGGCTTCTATAGATTGCTCAGTATAATATTCGCGTAATGGAGGAGGCTCTCGGAAAGATTTTTCATATTTCAGCAAAGTCCATTCCAAATCCTCGGACAGGAGGGAGCACAGGCACACGTGTGAAGTCAAAAAGGAAAGTGACAACTAGCCTGTTGCCCCTTTTCGACCTCCGTATATCCGAGCAAAGGCTTATTATCTTTATCTACTGCATTTATTTACCATTTTGATATCTAACTATAATTTATACCATACTGATTATAATTGCAAAAAAAAAGTATAGCAAATATATGAATGTAAACAATAAATTTGAGGTGTTGTATCCCTCGGTGGCCCAGCTGATGAAAATGGCTGCTCTGTACAGGACGGTTCTCTCTGCCCCCCGGTCCTCGCTGAGCCGGTGTGTGTGTGCAGCCCCCCAGCCCCTCACAGCAGCCCTGCACACCTCAGCCCCGGCCCAGGACAGCAGCCCCACCCACACAGGACAGGTGAGAGGAGACACGAGTCATTGAAATATATTACGGGAGTTTATTATTTTTTTTACAATTTCCTTCAACATTACCTTCCAGACATCCGTTCCCTATTCTTTCATGACACAGAGATCGCCAATAGTTCTTTCCCCTTTCCTGATGCTAACTTTATATCAGGGTCTTGTATGGGGTATGCATCTCTCTCTCTCTCTCTCTCTCTCTCTCTCTCTCTCTCTCTCTCTCTCTCTCTCTCTCTCTCTCAGCCCTAATTGACAGAGTTGTGTTAAAAGCTTTTTGTCTCGTTCCATCAGCTCTCTCCTCTTACAGTCTTCTACCTCTTGAATTCTATTGCATTTAGCTACTTTTTTTTCTATCTTCTATCAATATTTTCATGGCAATTCTTTATTAACAGGGTACTTCATTAATTTAGCTATATATATTTATTGCCTTCCCCTTCCTTCAGTCACATGAACTAAGCAACCCCAACCAAAAAATCCAGGCCCACTGAATTAGGTGCAGAACCTCAATGAATTTTTATTTTTCAATTTCAGGTACTTGAACCTGATGACCCTCGCAATGCAAGGTTCTTGGTTACCCCAAGACAGACCAATCCTCGCTGGGCCATAAACCTTATTCAAGAGGTTCCTCCCAAGGCAGTGAACACGCGTGTGGTGGCCTGTGATGGTGGTCCTGGTGCCCTTGGACACCCACGTGTCTATATTAACCTGGTAAGGAGTCCTGAAGGTCTTCATCCCTTTTCTATCCAAATCCCTTATGTTCTAGTTAGCCAGCATCTTCATTCTCTCATCCCTTCCTCTGTCTGTATTTCCTCTTGCCTATGACTTGAACTCTTTCAGAGGAGTATCAAGACACCTCTCCATCCAAAATTGACCTCTCATTATTTCTTCTTTTGCAGGCTTTTTTTTTTGGGGGGGGGGCTGTCTCCCTTGAAAAAAAAAAAAAGGATGGGGGGTTGACTCTACCTGAGCACTGTGTTATAATTGAGTTAGGTAGCTAAGACCATATAGCTCTGCCAGAGTTACAAGAGTGTGCTACCTCTACTGAGAAGCTGCCGTGAGCTGGGATAGAACTCGCATCTTTTTGTTTGTCAGCCAAGCATCATGCCCACTGAACCAACCAACCCCTATATAATGTTATCCTTCTAGGCAGGTATTGTTACTCTCTTACTTTTATGAGGCTGCCTTTAACCAACCGTTTTCACTTCATTAAAATCTGTGTTTTCTGTTGCAGGACGATGCAGGGAACCATGCCTGCATTTACTGTGGCTTGCGTTACACTAAGGAGGGATGATTTACTCGTCCACAACTATGGTGTCTGCAGCCTTTTGTTTTGTTAGGTATGTTAATATTAATCTTATTGCAGTACATTTGGTGAGTTTCCAGGGTGATGATGTACATAGTGTTAATAAATAAAATTTCATCAATTGAGAATTGTAAGGTCCTTTTAATTAACCTTCATGGAGTGCAAAGAAGTTATTCCTCTTAGTGGTCCAAGTCTGTGGTTTGAACTATAAAATTTAAGGTTGGGTTCAATAGATGTAGATGTATAATCCTATGAAACAGCTGATCAATGTTCATATTTTTGTACCTCCGTAGTATTTTAAAGGGTTGAACAAGATCTTTGCTTAGTTTTTCAAAGCTGCAAATAATAGATATTTGTCTTTCTTATTTATCTTGGCTCAGGAACTAGTCTTGTTGGTTCTCCATATTTCATCTAAGACTTGTAAGCAGAGGCTGTAGATGAGAGAAGTAAAACAGTGAGCAATTGGAAGGTTGGGATGAGAGAGGTTCAGTAGGTAAAGTTAACAACAGCATGAGATCAAGGGGAGACAACCCATGCCTCTTATGATAGCCAAAAATCAGCTTACCATGGACTAAAGGCATCAACAGAGCCCACCATGTAGTTGTGCTGTCCAAACAGAACCTAATTGGGGTTGCAACCATAGCCTCAACCCCTAGGGTAGGCTGTGGCTGAGTGGTTAGCATGCAGGCCCCACATTCACCGAGTTCTGGACGACGTGGGTACACATCCGCCCGCTACCACCTGGGATTTTTCAGTCACTGCCGAGTGGCCTAAGACTACCCACATGCTGTCTTGAAGACCACCCATCAACCCGGACTCTAGAAGAAACTGTCCAAGTGAATCAAGAATGAGTTTCGGGGGGCAGCATGAGCCAAGATAAATAGTGCCACTATAAAAATTGCCTGCACCATGACGGGCTGGGGCCGACCACCAGGCCCCTGAAGAAAGCCAACCAACGCAATAGGCTAACACGTAAAAAAAAATTAAAAAAAATAAATAAAAAAATAAATTAAATAAAAAATTAAATTAAATAAAATCTGGTTTTGACAAGCGTAACGTTGTCTGGGGGGAGGTTGCCGGCCCCATCCCAACCAATGTGAGGGATTGTACTCACTGCTAGATGTGGGCAGGGACACATCCCTTGAGAATAGATCCCCTGGCCACCCACTCTGATCCTTAAAACTAAATTGAAGGTTCACCAACACTCTTGACATTTTAATTTTATTTGAAAGAATAATTTATCAGTATCTGCATATTTTCACTAATGTATCTTAAAGCAAACACTCACACGCACATACAACATATACACACAAAAAGCACCAAGTGTAGTAGTTTTAAAACATACTTTTTTCCTAATAATTTAAAGGGATTCTAAAATAACACCAAACATGTACAAAAATATGAATTTTCACTTGTATTGCATCATCAATTGGTGTAGATATTGTTTATGACTGATCTTTTCACTCACTTCATCTCAAAAAAAATAAATACATAAATACATCACAATATGATATATACAGTTGCTGACAAAGATGTCAATCCATCTTGCTCTAAACTCAATGTGATTGGGCAGCCCCTTGTGACCACACTTGGGGCAGGAGAAAGAAGGGAGGCTGAGAGGGGGGAGTGGGGGATGTAGAGGAGAGTAAAATAACTTATCACATGACAAGCAGCTACAGAATCAAGAGTTTAAAGCAAGCTGCATTTTTTTGTCCACAACAGTACAATTTAAAACAATAAGAACTATCAAGGAAATCCTTAGATGCATCACTGAACAGTATGTCGGCTAAAATATTATGGCTTTTGCTTTGAAACTACTAAACTATGGCATCAGACTGAATATTACATCTGCAACATTAGGTAACAGTTTAGCCTTTGATGTGATAGAAATACATCTGAAATCTATGTACAGGCTAAGATGAAAAAAATAAAAATAAAACACTGGCTGTCACATGTACAAAGCTAGTGAACAAATCCCGGCTGGAATAATCTTCACCTCTCAAGAAGCACTAATACATGGTCTGCTTCCATCGCTCAACACAGTGGCGTTGCAAGGGCCCAAACCAAGAGACAAGTTTGTTCGGTTTTCTACAATGTATCACAACATAAATTTCTTGTTAGAAAAGTATTCCCATGTGTGAGCTTCTTTATGACCCAGATATTTCATGGGCAGGTTTTGTATAGGTTTTGGTGCTTTAAAAAACACCAAATAAACTGGTGGAGTTGTTTATGCTTACAAAGCCATTGTGCTGGACTATAGAAGTGACCTAAGAACCTGTACAAAAGCATGAGTGGCATCTGGCACAGCAAGAAAATGAGATCCTTTAAAACTTCATTCTGATGATGACATCAGAAAAAATGTTTCATATGTACAAAAACCATTTCTGAGTAAAAAAAATAAAAATCAATTGGCTTTTATAAAAATAATAAAAAAATTACAAAGCTGACAGGGTACAGATATTTATGCCATGCTAACAAAAATGGTTGAAGAAATGCCTCCCCATATACTTTGAATAGATATCCAATTTAAAAAATGATGATTTTACGGTACAATTTTTCTATGCTATGCTCTCAAAAATGGTTTATGCAAGTCCTTCTAGATGCCAGAATGTCTTTGAAGATTGTCCGAGGCCAGCCAGCTGAGGTCACTGGAAGTACAAACACATCCACAAAGTGTTCAGTACAGCTTCTTGAGCTGCTCAAAGGTAACGAAAAATATAATGTTCCACGGCCCCAGCCTCAGCCAGGTGGGGATAAAGCCCTTGTACAACGCTAGTGGACCCTCCAACTTCACGGTCTGAAAAGGGGAAAAACAGGTTACTTTTCAAACCCATTCAATGACTCGGTTATAGAAATAATGACCCACTAAAATTAATAACACTGCTGTTAGTGTAATAGTGTGTTTTACAAGTGTGTTCAGTGTGTGAAAATTGGTTGTGTGAGGGCTTTGGAGGAAGAGTGAATGGGCAGGATTTGTAAAGAGAAAGGTGTGTAATAATGGTTTGCCCAAGGGTATAAGCAGGAGTGGATGGGCATGGGTGGCATGGACTGAGGAGTGTGCTCGACAGGAAAAGTTATAACAATAAGTAACACCGACAGATTTTTCCCATGTAGCACCTACCTGCACCATGCAGTCTAAAGCACTTGCGTACACTCTGGACGTGCACACAGCAGCTCCATTCACCTGAGCAGCCGAAGACTTCAGCTTTCTTTGGTTCATCACCCTCGTCTGAGGAAACAAAGGAGTTACCCATAACACACCTTACTATAGTGAGGTGAAACACTGGTGTACTATGAACAAAAAGATCATTGGAGATAAGAGGAAAAATTAACATCCTAACAAAAATCATTTGAGTTTATTAAGTTAATATGCAAGTGTTGGCACAAGTCTGCTCTGAAGACTGAACATTTCATATCCAGAACAAAAACCTGCTACACACCTACTGACAACACAAATGATATATATACCAGGATATAAGAAGACCAGCCATCACCTATGTGTGGCAGCTCCTGAGAGCCAGTTATTGATCACCTGCCCTCCCTGTACAGCATAAATACTTCACTGGCATCACCTTTGCTAATCACTCAATCCTTCAGTACTTCACAATAAAAAGAGCTCGTCAACTCACCCTCACCACGTCCAGGGGCGTGGACGCCACAGCTCCACCAAGACTTGAGATAAAGCTTGACCTGTCATACAGAGAAAGACAAAATTCAGTATTTTCTCTTGTCACTGCCAAATCCTTAATAACATATGTTAATGATAACAGGCTTAATAATAGCTTTTCCTTCCCCCACCCCACTGTTTCCTTTAAACAAGTTTTCCACTTTTTTCTTCAGTGTAGTAAGCTTTGATCAATGAACAGCTTCTCACTGTCTGACTGATGCTAAGGGAAACAAAAAAAGACTGTGCTCCAGACTAGGCTACTTGCACACACATCACTTTATCCTTTGTCCACACACTCCCTGTGAGGGACTCATCAATGTTGTCAACTGTCAACACCAAAGTAGGCTACATGAACAATGTGATGTGAACCCCAAACACTGAGTGACCTCATGCACACACTAAGGAATAATGATTGATCGTTGAATAATCAGTCAGTGAGATGTATCTCAGGAATTTTCAATATCAATTAATAGTAGAAGTAGGTATGGTAGTAAAGTGGTAGTAGTGGCTGCAAGAGAAGCAGCAGTAGTAACAGTAATAGTTGTTGCTGTAGAAGTGGTAGTAGTTGTGGCAAGTTGTGAGTTAGTATTGTAGTAGTAGCAGTGTTGGTGTTGGTGTTGGCAGTGGCAGTAATAGCAGTATCCTTAATAGTTTGTTTCCATACTTTTAACTGGTATTCTTATGAAAATGAAAATGTAATGAGATGGAATGATGTCAGCAGTGTGGTCTAACACACTGGCTACAGTACACACCACATTTATCTGACTGCACCAAACAACATTACTGTTCTCATGAAGTGCTAGACAGAATTCTAGGTTTGAAGACATTAACTTTTTTTTATCACAAAATCTTGAGCCTGCAAAGGGTTACAGGCATGACCTACACCTGAGGAATTTGATTTGGCTTTAAAACTGATCCTATACTATAAGATGAAACCCTTCCCCTCATCTTAGGAGTATGTGAACAGTCTACAATACATCATGGAACTCTGGTAATGTTCAGTCTGAAGTCCCTGGTGATCAAGAGTGTGTTGAGACTGTTGGGTTAGTTAACATGGCAGGCCAGGCATTACAGGTTACAGGACACATGAGGTGGTGAGGGTGATGCTGGTGAGGCACAAGGTGATGGAGATGGTACAGTACAGGTCAGGTTAGCAACGTTACATGGGACAAGTCACTCCCGAGAATCATGGCGGTTCCTCAGCTCTGGGCCCCACAGTCCCTCAGGGACGTGGGACCCGTGCCGGGTAAGTGGTCTGGGACCGGGATTTGGGTTCCGTTGCCAGGGCCCGAAGGACCCTAGATTCATCCCGAACATGCGTTTGCGAAACATCTGGAATGGACACACGTGAAACTATGTGGTGGTGCCAGAGACGCACCACCGGGAAAGGAGGAAAGATGACACACACTGGGCAACACTAACTACCTGCCTCACACTGACTGAAACACCTTGCTATGGACACATTAATGAAGCTTAGTGAAAGCATTCACTCCACCTGTCACTCATGAGAGATGCATGTTAGTTGTACTTCACACAGTGACAAATCTCATTAGAGGTAGGATGCTGTGTGGGTAAGCATTAACAACTCCATGAGACTGGCAGTGAGCCCCACATAGCCGGACTAGAACTGAGGTTTTGTACAGACTATTTCAACTGTATAATATACTCAGCAACTTCTGCCTTCAAAGATTTGCCACTGACCTTACATGCAGCAAGTAACAACCACTTTTTTTTATACCAATGTTAATAAAACTGAGTAGCCACAGGCTAGTACCTGGAAGGACTCCATTGATTACCAACTGAAAATTGAGCCTTATTTGTACTTAAAAGTATTATGAACAAACTTTCTTGAGCACATTAAGTTGCTAAAGTTTTCAATAAATTTAGACTTGTCAAAAGAAATACAATCACTTCCTTAATGAATCATCTATTCATAAATAAATGTGCAGGAAAAGATAGCTTTGCTGTGCCCAGGCCTGCAATGAATGACAGCTTGGCTGTAACAGGTTTCCAGCTAATAGAGTCTATGAATTCAGGCTTGTCAAAGAAAACCTAAGTTACTTTGTGGATCAATTAACCATCAAATAAGGTACAGCCATTGGTGAAAGATTTTGATGTGTCTGCACCTGCAATAAATATTTCTTCTTACTCTAACAGTTTCCTAGCTAGCCTAGCTCATGAATTTGGGCTTACCAAAGAAAACAATCATAATGGACCAAGTATTCATAACAAAAGGTGCAGCAAATTGTTAAGGAGGATTCTGCTGGGCCCTGGAATGTGCCTGAAATGAACCATTGCTAAGCTTGAACTTTCTCCCACTGAAGACAAACACAACATACAGACAAACAGACTCCAGGTCACCTACAAGAAGTGGTTTGTGGCATTGTCAGGCAGAATGTTCATCTTGATGAAGTAATGTTTGCACATGTCATAGATGGGCAGCTCCACCCCCACGATGACCCCGGCGCGCTGGGCTGTCGGGAACACTCCCTGCGCCAGGAAACACTACAGTCAAACAAGGCATGTCACCACCAGGGTTACAAAGTTAGTATATTCCAGACAGCAAGTTGAATGTATGTATGAATAGTAACCCCTGATGGTTACCTCATGAGGCCTAGGTCAGCACAACACACTACTGACTCACCCTCCACAGGCCCTGGATGCCCTCCTGCCTATAGATACTAAGGAAGGCCTGCAGGAGGCTCTTCTCCTTGAAGTCTGTGCGGCCGCTCTGCAGACGCACCTTCAGCACGTCCGTGGGGTTGGCCATGGCACTGGACACCACCCCTGCCAAGACACCACACCTTCATTAGGCTCTAGACACATGGGCTGAACAACAAGCTACAAAAATTTATATCACTCTATGGTGCCAAATTAACTAACAACAAAATCATAGTCAACTTCAGTGGATTAAAGTTTATATCCCTTAGCATACAATGTTTTCTACTTCAGTGAAAATATGAGAAAACTACAACTAGTTAAGAATATATAGAAACTCTAAAAAATATGAACAGCATATAATAAAGGAAGTTTCACAATATTTATCAATTTATTGTGTTACATTAATTGTTTTTATGAGAATTTCAAACAAATATGTAAAAAAAAAAAAAAAAAAATAAATAAATGAAATTCAAATAAGAGCCCCCCACCTGCAGTAACAGCACAGAAGACATTGATGCCGAGTCTCTCCTCGCCCGGATTCTTCACTAACATCTGCTTCAAGGAGTAGTAGATCCCAAACTTGATGGTGCCGTATGTAGCCTGACGCAGCACGGCCGGCTTGATCCTGCGGCCAACAAGGAACATTAGGGACCTTCCTTCAGACCACTGGCAAACATACATCAACAGCCTCCCTTACTCCTCCAAGAATCCTCAGCGTTAATATGTATGAGGCACTTCCAATACAAGAAAATAGAGATATGGAGGAGGCAGAAATGGAGTGAAAATTAATGTAGGAGGTAAAGAGAGATGAATTTTCAGTGTTACTATGTTTGAGCCATTTCAAACCCAAGATAGCTGAGATTTAGAAGAGGTAGAAGTGACCAGTACAAGAATTAAAACTAATGAAAGCCAGCCATATACAGAGGGGAAGGTGGAGAGTGGCAAATTTTCAGTCTTACTATGTTTGAGCCATTTCAAATCCAAAATAACAGACATATTATGACAGGCTGGAGAAGAAAACTTGTATTGCATTACGTCTTTGCTAACAGATGTGCAATCCAGCAAGTATATGAGGAAACAAGCACATAGGAAAACTCATAAGCAGCGACCTTACCCGAAGTATAGTGCGCGTATGCCCTCCTCGTGAGAGATCTTGAGCAGCGCGTGCAGCATGCCATTGTACTTGCGCGTGACCACTTGTCCTGCATCACAACGCCCGCCCTGGATCTGTAGCCGGGTTTTGGTGGTGTCAATTGGAAAGGTTCCTGAAAGGGATAAACAGATCGGTTAGTGAAGCTCTCAACGTATACAGACAAGTTACTATGTATATGGAAATTGCAATGCTCGAGTACTATTACCATCATCCAATAGCATATATTATTATGCCTTGACTTAATCACTTAAAATTCAGGACAATACCCCTTCCTATAAAAAGGAGAGAGAGAGAGAGAGAGAGAGAGAGAGAGAGAGAGAGAGAGAGAGAGAGAGATATGCTTGACTAACAAAAAATCTCAAGGCCACATTCGCTCCGTGGCACTACGCAAGACACTGTAAATTTGGCCTGTGCAGACACAGACCCACACGCACCACACGTGCACTGTGCTAATTTACCGAGTTCTGTCAGGCTCTCACTGGGTCAATATGTCTGGTGCAGTCAGAGTGAGGGGCGAAGACTTAGCGTGAAGCGTCACGCCTCCACATACACGCAAAAACTAGGCTTGTTCAGTGCTGAGACCGTGAGCCATAGTATACAACATTTCGTCTCCCAAGCACACGCATCTGACATGGCTTTCCTAGGAGTTGTGGGCCTTTCCATGGTTAGTTTTATGACCCTGGTAGGAGTTTGACAAGGCCTCTATACCACGAACTCTAAAAAACACTCGAGAACGCATTTAACCTCTTTTTTTTTTTTTTTTTTTTTTGGGGGGGGGGCCTTAGAAATAACATATGTGAGAGTCGGTAGCGTGCAAGAATACCAAGCTGTGCCTCTTTCATTCTGGAAGAGTAAATTTTCACAGTGCCTGCGTGTGGCTCGCGTAATTCTACAATCTGCCCAAACACGCACGCAGAAACTGCACTGCACAAACCAGTCTGTGGGGTGTCACTGAGCGTGTGTGTGAGGGGGCTTAATTAAAAGACCTACGTGTATGCGTCTGGCCGTCTGCGGAAGTAACCACGGCGGAGGAGGTGAGAGGGGAATGCTGAGTGGGATGAGCAGGGAACAAAAGGAAGCTGGAGCGTGCTGGGAGAGGTCAGGATAACACGTGATGACCTTCATATCAATGATTAATCAACAGAACATGTCCAGAATAAAGTGACGTCTTGGCGAGAGGATTATGATGCGAGAATATCGACTGTAATGAGAATACAATGACTGTACTGCGGATAGCTTGACTGCATTGAGATCGATACTATCACACGCTTCCATCCCTCACATTAACTATTTCCAAAGGCAGACAATGAGGTTAATCGGGTTCTAATGAGTGTTTCCTTAGGTTCATGGTACAGACGCAGTCAAACTACCACCAGTGTCATAAAACTACCCCTGGAAAAGGCCACAACTCCTAAGAAAGCCTTGTCATATGCAAACTAGGGGTAGTTTCCTTAGGTTTTTAGTACAGAAGCAGAGTCGAACTACCACCATTGTCATAAAACTACCCCTGGAAATGGCCACACCTCCTAGGAAAGCCTTGTCAATACATGAGCTAAGGCGACGAAAGGTTTAAAAATATGGCCCTATGACTTATTTAAATGCGTGGCCGCTTCCCGTACGCTGGCCACCCTCGCCTCAAGGTCGGGGTTAGGGAATTTGGCAGCCGAGGGACGTGAGAGCCTGGCACAAGTGGAGACACAACAGCCTTCCTCCTTCCCTCTACCGTCTACAACGCGACACAACTTACGCAACCTTATTACGTAACGTTCAGTAGCCGTCCCGCCCCTCCGCAGTGCCGCGTCAGTCTGTCTGTCCCTATAAACCCTTTTTAATGTTTGTTAGTTTTTCGACGTAGAAGATTAACATGGACAAGGAAGAATGTGGAATATCAGGGTCTTTATTTATTCTGTTTTTTGTTGTTTTTTGTTTTCCGAGCGAAGGGAGGGAGAGGAAAGTGGGAAGAATAATATGGTACCCCGGCTACTTCCAACACACACACACACACACACACACACTGCTGGCACGTGATCAGCTGATGCACACGAATAGCTAACACATACACACCCACACACACAGCTGTCACGTGATCGTATAATGCCCACGAATAGGTAGGTAGCATAACTGGCGCCAAAAAAAAAAAAAAAAAAAAACAAAAAGCCTGCGCAATGACGGGCTTGGGCTGACCACCAGGCCCCTGAAGAAAGCCTACCGGCGCTATAGGCGGAGATGTAAACACACACACACACACACACACACACACACACATACAGCTGTCACGTGATCGGATAATGCCCACGAATAGGTAACACACACACACACACACTTTATGTATATTTTCAGCACTGTGGCTGCGATTTTTCCCCTAATAATCCATTCTCTTATATTTTATTATTATTATTATTATTATATTGCAATCATGTGATCGGCAGATGGCCACGAATACGTCACACACACACACACACACACACACACCTGACACGTGATCGCATAATCTTCCACCCAGCAACTTTTCGCATCATCGATTTCTCTCTTGCTTATCTTGACAAACAAACAATAATGATAACACAGCCAATCTATGATGTTTGATAGATTACATTCACACCAAGCATTTGTTTTCTCTCGCTCTCTCTCTCTCTCTCTCTCCCTTTCGTAAGAAGTGCACCGCGTGATGAACACACACACACACACACACACACACACACGTGCAGTGAAGCAAGCACAGGTAGCAAGATTGCCAAGCTTCTAAGAAGGGAGGAGAAGGGGAGGGAGAGGACAACGAGCGAGACCCACCACAAACAAGGCATAGTTTGGAGCATTCGCTAGCTGGGCGTGGCCTCGGTGCTCATCTCCGTCCCACTGGCCCTTGTGCCTGTGGCGGGTGACAACCCATCACCCCGGGACACAGGGCAGGTGCAACATCCAGGTTACCTCAATTAACCTTCCCCAGGTACTCATTTATCAACCAACCCACGGAGGGCTCAAGAGCTGGGCGGGCCGCGCGCCAACTGCCCAGGCCGGGGTTCGAACCCAAGAAACGGTTTCTTAGCTAAGCGTGCTAACCTCTGCAGCAGGGACGCGCTATCAAACATGTAATTATGTAGGTCTGTAGGTGAGGGACGAAGGTCATGTGCACGGCCGATGCTTGCGTGCAGCCGTGCAGGTAAGCAGCACTAATCACAGGTGTGTCCGTCACGCCAGGAGCACCATAACAGTCTGTACCCTTGAAGGAACATTTCGTTTGTCGCAATATGAACTAAAGTCAGAAGAATGACTGGTAACTGTTTGGTCAAGGATACACAGGATATCACATTCAATGATTAAATGTTAATTTGCCAGCTCAGCTTAATTTTCCTTTTTTGCATTCATATGAATACCGTATAATCGGAATGGTGCGTACACCCTATATTAACATACATAAACATATACGAAGATGTTGCGTGGCTGATGCGCTAAAGCCGCAGGCGTTGAGCGAACCAAGACGCCACGAGCACGATCAATAGCGCCAGATTCTTCACACCCACACCTCGTGTCCCCAGCACACCCACGCCCAGCCGCCCCTTTGTTCACAGCCGCCCACATAACGGCGGACCATCTCGGGGTGGGCGTGTGAGAGGTTTCAAAGGGGAAAAATATTTGAGGTGGGGAGGGACCCGATGCCCGTGCAGTATTATTTACTTGTCAAAGCTACTGCGTTTTTTCTTTTGAGGGGGACCATAGAGGGGCCCAAGGTTTATCTGGGTACACGGGTCCCCTTGGGTCTGGCACGCCCGCCCTGTTCATGCAGCCACGCGCACTCCCTGGCGTGTACACGTTTCAATTATTTAGGTGACCTTTCCGCTACGCTCCCTCGGTATCGCTTTTCCCGTTAAACGAGTTAAAGCACTTCAAGATGATGGTTCCTCCCTCTCGGCGGCGGAACAGTCTTGTGCCCTTCCACCCCTCGCATCTGCCCCGAGACATTCAATCAACTGATGACTTTACCAGAATACATATTGATTTTCAACTGCAGACATTACATAACGTGAAAAAGTGATGCTCATTTGTCCCGGAACAATCTTGGCCCCTTCCACCCCTCCCTCATCTGCCCCAGGAGAGAGGGAAACTCAAGACATTCAATCAGCTGATGAATTTACCGGAATATATAAGTATTTTCTACTACAGGTATTACATAACGTGAAAAAGTAACGCTTACCTATTTTCTAGTGCAGATATTACATAACGTGAAGATGTGACGCTTCTGTACCCTGTTTGTTCCTAGTCTCCGAGCTCAAGCTGCCTCAATACACAAGGCTGTAGGTAAAGCCACGTCAGTGCCTGACACGTGACGACACACGCGGAAGGGACTGGCGGCGGGCTTATTATAAGTCTTCCCTCAGGGCTCGGACAGTCACTATTCTCGTACAGACAACTGAGACAAGGCAGATTATAGTGCATCACCTTACCAGCGGAAACCAGACTGGCTCATGTTAACTCCTGACTACTCATGCCCTTAAGAAACCTTGGCAGGCTTCTTCGGACATCATTAAAGCATTTTCAAATACAAACACGTTTTAGTAATAAAGAGTGTGGTGGCATAATCCTCATGACCCAACATAGTGGCGCAGTGAAGCAGTAAACGGTTTGCTCAATACCTGCTGGCAGTGATAAGACTCTTGAATACAACTCAGTCTTTACAAACAACTGACGTGGCACAACTATTATATCCATATTTAGCGAATATTTTTTTTCACGGTAAAGGAGGCAGAAAGGGGCCGTAAAAAAGCCGAACGAATGTTACCCCTGCAAAGATTAGAAGGTAACACAGATTATCAACAGCCCGAAGGTGCCTGGACACTCCCTTCTTGCAAGACATTGAGTCGCAGGGACGGAGGAAACGTAGGCGGGAAGGTTTCTCCAGAGTTCAGAGAGGAAAAATACCTCCAGCACATTATAAAACGCTCCACACAAACAAACGCCGTTGACAGAATATTAAAACTAGTTCAGACGTTGACGATTTCCCAATGAAGCCCTGCAGGAACAGCCACGCCTCTAGCTAGTCTGGGCCAGTTCTGGGACCGTATACTTATAGTACACAGGCTTCCTTAATGACGATTTCCCAAGGCCAAGGAAAAGATTAACCGGTTTTCATGGGTGTTTATCCCGTTCAAGGTGTAGAAGTCGTGTTAAGCTACGCGTATCACTGGGATCACAAAACAGTCCATGAAAATCCCAGCAGCAACTTGTACGAGGCTTTTCAAACAGGCTACTATTTCCCAAGGCCACAGAGAAGATTGATCGGGTTTTCATGGGTGTTTATTTTGTTCAAGGTGCAGAAGTCGCTTTAAACTATCACTGGGATCACAAAACAGTACATGAACATTCCAGCAGCAACTTCTACATGACGCTTTTCAAACAGGCTACTATTTCCCAAGGCCACAGAGAAAATTAATCGGTTTTCCATGGGTGTTTTTCCCGTTCAAGGTGCAGAAGTCGTGTTAAACTATCACTAGGATCACAAAAGTCCATGCAAATCCCAGCAACTTCTACGATGTCTTTTCAAACAGGCCACTATATTTCCCAGGGCCAAAGAGAAAATTAATCGGGGTTTTCATGGGTGATTTTCCCGTTCAAGGTGCAGAAGTCGTGTTAAACTATCACTGGGATCACAAAACAGCCCATGAAAATCCCAGCAACTTGTACGAGTCTTTTCAAACAGGCGAACTAAGGCGACGAGACGCGTAAGAATCGGGGCTCTGGGGCGGCGCAGGGGGCAAAGCCATCAACCTTCATTTGGCTAAGGTTAACTAAGGGGAAAACAACAGGTATAAAACAAAGGCACCAACACATTGTCCACGTGCTCCCTCCACTTCTATTATCTTCTATCTTATCTCGTCCTCTTTCAACTTCGCTCGTTGCTTTCGCTTTCATTTTCTCAGCGTATCGTGTGTTTGGGAGCAGGTGAACAGGCAGGCTGCAGGTCGGCACTGTCAGACGGTTCCATCCCTCACATCAACTATTACCAAAGGCCGAAAAGGAGATCAGCCGGTTTCTAATAGGTGTTTTATTAGGTTCATGGTACGGAGGAAGGGTCAAACTATCACCAGGGACATAATACGTGTTTTTTGGGTTCATGGTAAAGAGGAAGGGTCAAACTACCACCAGGGACATAAAACTACTCCTGGAAATGCTCAAAACTCCTATGAAAGCCTTGTCGAATACGTGTTTTTAGGTTCATGGTACGGAGGATGGGTCAAACTACCATCAGGGACATAAAACTACCCCTGGAAATGCTCAAAACTCCTATGAAAGCCTTGTCGAATGTGTGCGTGGTGTGGGGCCGAAATGTTTAATAATATGACCGATAGCGTCCACACCCCTCCCTCTCAACCTGATATGTCAAAAAAAATAATAATAAAAATAGAAATCCCCAAATAAAGAATGACAGACTAGGGTGAGAATCTGGACCGATATTCTCAAACGCTTCGACGCCTTGGTATGTCTATTTAAAAAGGCTCTCGTATAAGTTGTAGTGATATCCATGGCTATTTTCGTATCTCAGGAGGTAGTTTTGCAAGATTTCGACGCCGTGAACGGGTAAAACACTCTTGAGAAACCGACCCAGTATTTATGTGGCCTTAGAATTATCGTGCCAAGAAAAAGCGTTTGTGAATATGAGTCCTGAACTAAAATTGGTAGAGGAGGCAGACCAAGGGCCAAAAAAAGATACAAGAAATTGCCGGGGACGCGACACGCAGTTCTCATAAAGACGAAGGTGCCAAAAAATATCTCTAATTTAGCTACAGGGGGTGTGAGTACTGCCCGCGGGAAGGAGTCTGGGGCGTAGCAAGGAAGAAGGAAGGAAGGAAGGAAGGAAGGAAGAAAGGAAAGAAAGAATGAAGGAGGAAGACCAGAATGAGAAGGAAGTAGGAGAAAGAAGGAAACAGAAGGAAGGCCACAATGTTACGAAGCTTATTATCATTCTATACGAAAGCATAATAATAAGGGTAAAGAATGCTAAAAAGAAGAGTACTAGTTTGAGGACTGCCACCTATACTCTCTCTCTCTCTCTCTCTCTCTCTCTCTCTCTCTCCCTTTCTTTACTTCTCTTTCATTTCAAGTTAGTTTTATTTTTCTTTCCTTTTTATCATTCTTTCTTTCTTGCTTTTTTTTCTATTTCCTTCTTTCCATTTCTTTTCTTTTTTCTCTTGATTACTGCTTTCTCTCTCTCTCTCTCTCTCTCTCTCTCTCTCTCTCTCTCTGATCCGGCCTATAGTATCAATTCAAGCCTCGTCCGGTGTGTCAAGCTGGCGTGCCGATCGTTCCTGCACCTTGACTAACACACACACACACACAGGCATGCCGATGGTTCCTGCACCTTGACTAACACACACACACACACACACACACAGGCATGCCCATGGTTCCTGCACCTTGACTAACACACACACACACACACACACACACACAGGCATGCCCATGGTTCCTGCACCTTGACTAACACACACACACACACACACACACACACACACACACACACTGCAGTCAGGTGATCGGATAATACCCAAGAATATGTAACACACACACACACACACACACTACTAACACTACCACTACTACTACTAGTACTACCACCACCACTAAAACCATTGTTAAAGACCCAGACCCACCCACTCGCCACCCTCTCTGTGTCTGTCTGTCTGGCAACTTTAATCTCTCTCTCTCTCTCTCTCTCTCTCTCTCTCTCTCTCTCTCCAAAGCGGTGCCTGACAAGAAAGAAGGTGGACCCCCCTCGTCTCTCTCTCTCTGCTCAAATGGTGCAATGCGGACTTTTGACGCCGCATTATCGTGTTCTTACCTAACTTCTTTACCTGAGAGAGAGAGAGAGAGAGAGAGAGAGAGAGAGAGAGAGAGTGAGTCACCCTCCCCCGAAAAAAGCGTGCCTGACCCTGAAACTGCCTCCATCCCTCCCTCCCTCCCCTCCCACACCAAGTTCAAGGTCCCAGTGCGGTGTATTCATCCCAAGGTCACCCAATGTCAACCAAAATAGCAACTTAAATGAACATACCCTTACTCTTCACAGCACCTTCCAACCTTCTCATGCCCTTTATCTTCCTTTTCCACAACCTGACCTCTTCTTTTTCCCTTCATCCTCATCGCTATCCCTTCTTTCCTTCCTTTTCCACTGTCTAACTTCTTTTTTCTCTTTCCTTTCATTCTCACCCTCGCCCTTCTCTATCCCTTTCTCCACTGTCTAACCTCTTCTCTTTCCCTTCATTCTCACCCTCCTCTATCCCTTCCTTCCTTTTCCATTGTCTAACCTTTCTTCTCTTTCCCTTCATTCTCACTCTCGCCCTACTCTATCCCTTCCCTTCCGTTCCACAATTGATATATATTTATTCCTAAGAAAGACGTAGGTTCCAAATCAAATGGGTAAAGTCTATCAGCTAAGGCAGCATTGATGAAGTACTTGTGTTAGTCAAAGAAACGGATAATCAATGTACGTACTCGAGATTCATAACTGCTATCAGGTGGACAACAGGAGTAACAGTGACCAGGTGGAATGGAGATAAGAACCTTTGCCGGAGCAGGATGGAGTAAACAAACATCAGACAAACGTTGCCAGATCGTCGTACTCAGCCTCTTATGATTGCCGATTTCCGACCCAAAAACTGTCTCCTCCACCCCAATAACTGGCTTCATATATAGTTATCTTTAATATGGTTAATTATTGGTGTTTCTTAGCAATTGTTATGGGTCAGAAACCGGTAAATACGATGCTCTGAGTACGATAATCTGGTAACGTTGCATGATGATGATCAGACTCAGAGCAGGTCGATATTCCCAGACGCTTCCATCTGACACATCAACTATTTCCAAAGGTCGAAAAGGAGATCAATCGGGTTCTAATGAGTATTTTTACAGGCTGACGGTACAGAAGAAGGGGCATTTCCAAGGGTAGTTTTATGACCCTGGTGGTAGTTTGACCCCTCTTTTATACCATGAACCTAAAGGAAGACTCATTAGGACCCGATTGATCTCCTTTTCGGCCTTTGGAAATAGTATTGTGAGGGCCGGAAACACCGACTCAGGTTCACTATCAGGATAATGGGATCAAGGAACAGACAGGCACGTGATCTGGGCAAATACGAACCGCTATCAAAAGGGGATTAAAGAGATTTATGGATGAACATGACAGGTGGGAAGTAATGGTGTTTGAGGAGGTAGATTCTCTCTCTCTCGATTAGATAGTCCGTGTCATCTTGTCTCCAGTCTCCTTTTTTCCTACTTATCTTTAGTCATGGATATTCTTTCCTGGTGCGTGCACTACGTGTGGTGTGCATGTGTGTGTGTGTTTACCTGGCTGCCGTGTCCTGTCTCCACATCCACATTTGACTGCAGTCTTTTTTCTAACTTTTAAACATTCTTCGCTCGTGAACATTTCCGCATTCTCTCTCTCTCTCTCTCTCTCTCTCTCTCTCTCTCTCTCTCTCTCTCTCTCTCTCTCTCTCTCGTAGGCCTAACGTAGGCTACTGCCCTCCCACCCTTGAGTAGGTCGTAGCATGTGCAACGCGGGCCTCCTTTCCTTACTGCGTAAAAAGCAACTGTGCCAGCAAACACAGATCACGCGACACACCGCCTCGCCGCCGCCAAGAAAAACAAACTTCCTCATAACATCACAAAGCTTCATGACCTAAAAACATGGAATCAATGGCTCGGCGGCCTCTGCATTCTACTACTTCCGGAAGCCTAAAAAATAACCTGACATTCTTTACATTTTTTTCAACCCCGTCTTGTGATTTTACGAAGCTATTTTTTCTTCAGGCTTGGTTCTAAGTCCTTAAGTCCATAAAGGTAAAGTTGCGAGTACGTGCTTTAGCTGCGCGTGGCGGCGGTGCTCATCTCCGGGACCTTGACCCTTGAGCCAGCGGTGGGAGAGAACACAACCCGACACAGGGCCAATACAACATCCGGGTTACCACAGTTTACCTTCCCCAGGTTTTCCCAGGTACCCATTCATCGACCAGCCCGAAAGAAGGAAGGATGGACAGTTCGGGATGGCTGCACGCCGATTGCCCAGGGCCGCAGATTCGTGGTCAGGGACGCTAACCACACAACTGAACTTTTCACCGGTGGACTTGTAACCGTTACTTTGTCAGCTACTTCCCTTTCCCTCCATCATCCCTTTCTCTCCATCTACCCTTTCTCTCCATCTTCTCTTTCTCTCCATCTTCCCTTTCACTACATCCCCATTCAACGTAAACACACAGGAAAGCGTACATAATGGGACCGAAAAATATACCCCACTAAGACCAGACTGACTCAGAAGACCATCTCGATGCGTCGTCTTCGGGGGTGGAACACAGCCCGGCCAAGTAGGGCAACCCACCTATAGAACACCATTATAGCCGTGCCGCACCGCCCTTACCTGCCAGACACGCCCACCACTACCCACTACGCCCACCCCACCCCGCCCCCTACACTGGGTGGTGGGCGCGCGGCGGGGGACTAACCTATCTGGCGCAAGCATCGTGACCCTGTTCGCCAGTATGATGACACACATAAGCGCTCGTTTAACTGAAAGCATCAACTGTGGCATTTTCTTTTACGGTGCGTTTATGGTTTTATTGCCAACAACACCAGTGAAATTTATGGCTGCTCTTGCTGCTACTACTACTACTACTACTACGAGAGAGAGAGAGAGAGAGAGAGAGAGAGAGAGAGAGAGAGAGAGAGAGAGAGAGAGAGAGAGAGAGAGAGAGAGAGAGAGAGAGAGAGAGAGAGAGAGAAATAGTTAAGACCCAAGTGAAGTCAGTGTGCTAGATATACAGCCTTGTGCTTGGTGTAATACTCTCTTTATCTTATTGAAATGTAGGACACTGATAATTCAAATGAGGTGATTGGTAACAGGAAGAAAAAAATAAATAATGTCTGAACTCTGCGCCATCCCTACTCACTACTTCTTAGGGCCAAGAGCTATAAATGTTGTTGTTGTTTTTTCAACTGCTTGATCTAGCCTCTACTCTGAAGGCACATTAACACAACAGCAACAACAACAACAACAACAGCAGTCACTATATAGCAACTTGCATTGCTAGGGCTTTAGAGGAAGAGGAAGAAGAAGCAAAGAAAAATAATAGTAAGAAACAGAAGATGACAAAAAGAAGAAAAAGAGGAAGAAAAAAGATGATGAAAAAAGAAGAAAAATAAAGATGGAAAAGAAGAAGAAGAAAGAAAATAGAAGTGACCATCCAATTATAGTCATTTGTGTCTGATTTTACAATTTAGGAAATTCTATACTTTTATAATTTTAGATAGGTAATAAAAAAATTATCTGTAGCTATTGGTATCGGCAAAATATCAGCCATTTTTTTGTATCAGAGTAACACTATCGATATCGGCTGAAAAGTGAGAATCGACATTGGTATTGATCAACATCATGGTATCGGGAAATCCTTACTTATAATAATAATAATAATAATAATAATAATAATAATAATAATAATAACAACAATAATAATAAATATTTTCCAACTCGGTTCAGCCCTTACCAAACATGTGGCTCTGACAGGCAAACCCTAGAAGTGGGGAGTCTTGGGATCTCTAAAGCATATTTTAAAATGTACAGAAAAATACATTAAGACTATGCTAATGGAAGAAGAAATCAGAGATACATGCACTGCACGTGTCATACAGTAATGGTTGAGAAGATAGGAGGAGCAAGTGTGGGAATGATAAGAAGGGGAAGGAGGAGATAAGTTAAGGACGGTATCGGGAGAGAAAAGGTAAGGGAGGAAAAGGGTTGACAGTGAAAGAGGAAGAGAGAAATTAAGAGGAGTGGGGAAGAGAGAGGGGGAAGGGAGAGGGAGGGGAAAGGTAAGAGAGAAAAGAAGGAGAGGAGAGTTAAAGAAAGGGGGCGAGAGGGAGAGAAACTTAAAGATGTGGCAGGGAAGAGAGAGGGAAGGGTAACGTGCTAGAGAAAAAAGGAAGAGGGAGGGGAGAGGAATGGGGAGAGAGGGAAAGAAAGTAAGCACTGGAGAACACGTAAAGAGGAAGGTAATATGGAATGTGTTGGAGCTAGAATGCTGAGTATGTCCACGATAAACATATATACACTTCTGATCTCTTAGTCAAACTGGGTGGCTACGTGTATGTAAATTGTGACCCCTAAGAAGAATGTATAAGAAAGGTGGAGCCAGAATGGTGAATATGCCAGGCTGGTACACGAGGGAATGGCTGAGGGGCTGCAGCTCATTGGACACTCACCAAACTCAGCAATACAGGCAGACACGCCTCCGTAGATAAAAGGGCGCCAGTCGCTGGGGCCCATCCCACGTGTGCCGGATCTGAGGGACAAGAAAGGGAAAGTAAGTTACCTGGAAATGACAGTAACGAGAAGGCAAAATTCATATATACATCATCCTGGTCATCTTGACTGTAAATACCTGTACCCTCCTTCCCCTGTCATTTCATCCCCCACTCCCCTTTCATCTCCTGCCAGCTCATACCAACTCCCTTACTCTACCTCCCACATTGAAGTTGTCACATGAGGGGATACCGTGTCACAAAGTTGACATGGTTTTTACGACAGTAATCAACTCACATCCCATCAAAATTAACAAAAGAATGGAAGCAAAAATAAGAAAGCAGGTGCTACAGAAGAAAACAAACTGTAACTATAAAAAGCTTCAAAATTAAATTCTTCCCTTATTAATTTGTCTCCTGGCTTAATGGAGATCCAGGGGCAACCTGATTGAAGCAAACAAGATTATCACACAGAAATACAATCAAGAATGCACAAGAGAGATTTTCAGGATGAGGGAGGATAATATAACTTGTGGAAACACAAAGAAGATATTCAAGACAAGATAAAAAATAAACACCAGGAAGTATGATTTTTCAAACAGGGTCGTCAACAACTGGAATGATTTGCCAGGATGGGTGGAAATTCAAATTAAGGCCAGGAACTGAAATGTGAGTATAGAGCACACACTCGCCAAGTGGGTTATGGGAGGCTCCCTTATCAGGCCTAGTCGCAGCACTACACATGCAACCAACATAAAAACAACCAGGCATCTGAGCTGGAGTCACATGCTTACGTCTCTTCCAAAATGTCATCTGTGGGTATCTGTGAGTACATTCTTAGATGCAGAACTATCAACTCAGCAATGGCCCAAACAGACCTTATGGCTAGGGCTGCATGGACCAAGAACAGCAGTGGTGGGCTAAGGCACTGCTCATTTCTAAAAAGCTGATTGAAACCTGGAAATGGGGAGAAGAATAACTACTAAATGCTACAAAGGAAGGAAGGAAGATCAAGAAGTAATGCCCTAAGAAATGATAGAATATCGGTCTACAAAAGAGAATAAAAGGAGGCTATGTGTGTGTGTGTGTGTGTGTGTGGAATGCTGGCTGCTATGTACCACTGCTTTAGCTTATATATACCAGTGTAGGGCTGCTATGTACCGGCTCCTATGTACCACTGCTTTGGCTTGTATGTACCGAACAAGGCTGCTATGTACCAGCTACCAAGTAGGGAGATAAAATATTGTAGGAAAAAATTACAAAGTGTGTGTGTGTGTGTGTGTACCCTTTGAGGCGGGTGGCTTTGGTTGTTGAGTTTTATGGTAGAAAGAGGTCTGGGAGGACTGGACAAAAGTCTGGGAGGCTGGAATGACTGAACTGGACTAGTCTGGTCCGGGATGCTGGGAGGACTGAACTGGACTCGTCTGCCCAGCACAGCCCCGCCGGTGGTTGCATCACTTACACACACACACACACACACACGCACGCACACACACACAGTCATCCGCCAAAATTACGAGGAAAGCATATGTGTCACGCAGGGCTAGTGCCGACGCCCCACCTCCCAGCACACCCTCAGACGTTCCACCTCACGTACGTTATGGTAAATGTGGAGCTGCGGTGGAGGATATGCAGGAATTAGCTCCACACGAGACACACGAGGGACCGGCGACCACAGACAGACAAACAGCCGTGGCCCTCCCTCACAGACGGTAGCAGGCGACTGAACCCCCAAGACACCGTTGCTACTCCTCCGCCCCCAGACAGCAGCATCGCCAATCGGCCCATGGAGTACATTCAGGAAGTTATGTAATAGAAAAACATGTTACGACTCTACAAATGAAAGAAGAAATCAGAGACACATGCCTTATACACGTCATACAGTAATGTGAGAGGAGCTAGGAGTGGGGAAGGGAATGATGGGAAAGGGAAGGAAGGATTGATTGATTGATAGTTTTTTGTTGCAGGTAAACAACAAGGGAGAAGGGAGGAACATGCCATCCCAACCCCCAGGCAGGACAGAGTGTGATTATACAACTATTAATACATGTGTAGGAAGCACCATGAAACTAAAAATATACAATGGTAGAAATTAAGGAAGGTTCGATCGAAGGCCGGGAGAGAAATGGAAAGGGAGAAAAGTGGTTGAGGGTGAAGGAGGGAGAGAAATTAATTAACACAGCGTAATCAGATGAATACTCCAAAAGGATAGGCCTATAGCTACATGTCTGTGATTCCGTCGAAGGTAAAACCGCTAGCCTACTCATTGCCGCACTGCTGGGATTGATTTTTAAGTTATATTGGATACTTTTGATAATTATCAGTCTGATCAAGCCAGTAGTTTTATGATACAGATGGAACGAATATTCCACGTGGACTCAATTACACCTGTGATTCCGTCGAGGGTAAAGGCGCATACCTACTCATCGGGACCCATGTAAAGTAGCATACGTAGGTTATATTGGATACTCTTAATATTTAACAGTCTAATCAAGTTGATAATTTGATGATATAGATGGGACGAATATTCCAAATGGACTCAAACCTGTGATTCCGTCGAGGGTAAAGGATATCGAGCATATACTCATCGGGACCCAATGTAAAGTAGCATACGATAGGTTATATTGGATACTCTTAATATTTAACAGTCTAATCAAGTTAATAATTTGATGATATAGATGGGACGAATATTCCAAATGGACTCAAACCTGTGATTCCGTCTACGTAGGCTAAAGCCTATATATATATACATTGTAAAGTAGCACAAGTGGCTTTTTAGAAACGGCAATGCAGTGGCTCACGTATTTTTTCTTTACCTTTTCGATACATTTTCTCAGCACTCAAGTAGATATTTCAATCGGTCATCTGGAAAGAAAGCGATCCTGAAATCCTCATCAATCCTACAAGCCTCCTCAGAATCTGCTTATTGTGCTAGACTCACTGTAAAAGAGCAAATAGTCTCAATACTATAAAAGAATGCACTAGACAATATCCACCTAATTACAGACCAGTGTCTCTTACCATTATAGATTTCTAAAAAAATAATGAACAAGCTGATATGGAATGAGACTTTGCTAGACTCAATATAAAAAGGTATTACAGCCTCTCTCTGAACACAAAAAGCAATAGACAGTACCCACCAAATTAAAGACAAGCTTCCCCTACCATTATAGAATTCTAAAGCATAATAATGGACAAGCTGATAAGAAATAAGATTGCCTTTGCTAGACTCGATATTAAAATTAAGCAATTACCTACTGCCTCTCTATACACACACAAAAAAAGCAATAGACACTACCCACCTAATTATAG
Source organism: Eriocheir sinensis (assembly GCF_024679095.1). Lineage (NCBI taxonomy): Eukaryota > Metazoa > Arthropoda > Malacostraca > Decapoda > Varunidae > Eriocheir > Eriocheir sinensis. The sequence goes on along the minus strand of NC_066575.1, from coordinate 120,096 downwards.
ACCAGTTTCACCTACCATTATAGATTTCTAAAGTATAATAATGGACAAGCTGATATGAAGAGATTGCCTTTGCTAGACTCAATATTAAAATTAAGCTATTACCTACAGCCTCTCTATACACACACAGAAATAGCAATAGACAATACACACCTAATTACAGACCAGTTTCACCTACCATTACAGATTTCTAAAGCATAATAATGGACAAGTTGATATGAAGATTGCCTTTGCTAGACTCAATATAAAAAAAAAGTTAATACAGCCTCTGTAAAAAAATAATAATGCAATTGACAATATCCACTTAACTACATAACAGTTTTACTTACCATTACAGATTTCTAAAGCAAACTAATGGACAAGCTGGTATAAAAAGAGATGGGGAGGTCACTATGTAGGAAAGGTATAAGATGATAAATCAGATTTTTTATTAAAAGGCACAAAACTCAATGAATTTAAAACTGAGCTTGTGCTGCAACACTTATAGATTATCACAAACAGTATGCAGGTCCTAGCTTAAGTAACCACAACATTATATACAGCATACAACTTTATAAAAAAAACATAACAATAGTCTTGGAAACAGAGATGAAAGTAACTCGGCCATAGACTGTATTGGCTATCAGTTTAGATAAATACAAGGGTGAGCTCAAATCTAATAAATAGTAAAGAAGTGTGTGTGTGTGTGTGTGAGAGAGAGAGAGAGAGAGAGAGAGAGAGAGAGAGAGAGAGAGAGAGAGAGAGAGAGAGAGAGAGAGAGAGAGAGAGTTACACAAACAAATACAGAAAAAAAAAATATATATATATAGATACACATACAAAAAGACTTGTGTGTGTTCATTTCTCAAGTGCAGTCGACAAACCAACACAAATTTTCTGCTATTCATATTCATGGGTAATTTTCAACTTTTTCTTTGCTATAATACTTAATGGAATTGTCATTCTACTTATGGTGAACTGTTTAGGTGCATCAAAGTACAGTCATACCTCGGTGTACAAGTTTAATTCGTTCCGGGATTTTGTTCGAAAACCAAAAAAACTTGTAAATCAAAACGACGCACACTGTAGTTCTGAAAATACAAAGATCACACACTAGAGCACAAACATAAGTGGAAATGAGCACGTGGATGCTACCTCTGCGAGTGTACGATATGGACTGAGACCCCATTCCCATTGTTTTCCGCTCTGAGCGCTCTCGTCTCGTGGCGAACAAAGGGAGCCCACACTCATGACTTCAACTTGTACAAACAGGATGTTCGTACACCAAGTCACCGATCGTAAGCCAAGGCATTTTTAGTGAATTTTTTTTGCTCATAAAGTAAGGCACTCATAAACCGAGTTATTACTGTATATTCTCAGTTATTATGACCTTATATCTGAGCACAAAATCATACTTTATTTTGGTTCTAATAAAGTAAACCCTCTATTTCAAACAAACATTTTCCTGTGTGTTTCTCTGGGTGGTGTGAGCTACGTCTTGGAGGCAGAAGAGTGGAAAGCCAGGCCCTTCTCCAGCAGTGACAGCATGGTGGGGTAGACCAAGGCAAACTGGGTCAGGTTCCTGGCGCGCACCCCGGCAACATAGGCCTCCAGGGCACCCTTGACCAGCTGAAGACGCTCCCTCTCCTCCGGGTGCTCGTCTAGCCACGTGCTGTACCGACTGACTGACCAACCGGCACTCTGAGGGTCACGACACCACCAATGAGAATTGAACTTGATGTAAAAAGATATGCATGAATTTGAATGACTTAAAAATCCTACTGAAAATTCTTACATGCACAAGTGTTGACATTATAAAAATTCAAATTCCACAGCAATTTTTTTCTTTCTTACAGCAAGGGAGGCAGCTAAGGGCAAAAACAAAAGCAACAACAAAGAAAAGCCCGCTAGACACTTAATGAACTAATTCAGAAGTATTATGCTACAGATCTATGTGAAAAAAAGTGTATTGAAAAGTGCTATATACTACAATGGTTAAGCCTTGTGCCTGTTCAAGTCCCACTTGGTAAAATGAGGCATGAATATCTGTGTGGATGCTGCTGCTGCTGATGATGATGATGATAATGAGGATGGTAATAATGCTTATGACAGTGAGTGATTTCAGCCACAGTGTCTTAGATACTCATGATAATTTAATGGTGTAAAAAAATAAAAAAATAAAAAAATAAATAAAAAAATAAAGCACCACCTTGTTTCAGGAAAGAAGCTGCCACTAAAGGCCTTCACATATAAAAATAAACATTTACATAAACAAAAAATCATAAGGCAGTCTTGGGGTGAGGTAAACTTGCCTGGTGAGGTGATCGCATCTCTTGCGGAGCTCTGGCAAAGAGGAAGTGAAGGACGGTAGAGAAGGGAATAACCTCACCCACGCTGGGGGAGGAGGCGATGTGCTCTGTGGTGAGGAAGAGCAGCGGCCGGAAGGCTCGCACCATACGGTAGGGCCGGCCAAGCTCTGAGGTGCGGCCGCACAGTGGACTGACGGCAAGCTCAATCTGGGAACAAATATGTGCATCATTGTGTTGGGATGTGATTTGAGGGGAGGAAAAAGGGAATAATGATGATAATAATATTTCTTTCCCTAGATGACTCAAAGAAACAGCAAAAGCTCACCTGTGCAAAGTCTGCTGCGAGGCGCATCTTTCCCCCTTCCCCGATGGGCCGCAGCAGACTGGCGTGGCGCACAAACAGCTCCAGGCACCGACATGCCACAGCCTGAGTCCTGCACAAACACACAGGTCAGGCAAGGAACACACACACACACACACACACACACATGCACGCATTATTCCTGGACAAAGGCCTTTGTCAGTGTCCTTCAGCATTCTGTGAGATGAACATGTCATGGGGGGTGGAGGAGTGGACGTACTTGTTCTTGATGGTGTCCGAGGGGTGGTAGGGGGCCAGGTACTCCTCTGACGCCCTGGTGATGAAGCGCTGCAGCTCCTTCATGTACAGGGAGCACTGAGAGTCCGTCCCACTCGTGTCAGTCCTGAAAACAAGACAATAGACGCGGATACTGTGGCAACCAAGAAACTTTTGATAGGGATACAAATTTGCTCCATAAATTCACTCCCTTATTTGCCTGCCTACTGAACTGAAAATTGAAAGCTGAATCTGGCTGGCAGGAGGAGGCTTCAGCTCACCCTGAGAAGTCTTCCTTGTGCATGGTGAGGATGATTGCCTCAATGGCGTCCCTGATGGACTCAAACAAAGGCTGCACGGCCAACGACATCAGCTCATCAATGGCAGGGAGAGCCTGGGGAAGGGAGGGAAATTTATGGTAATGATAATAATGATAAAAATAATAATAACAGTACTACTACAACTACTACTATCAATAATAATGATAATAATAATAATAATAATAATAATAGCATTCCTTCTTTTAACTTTGTAGTGTTTCCTCAACTCTGTAAATAAGAACCCACCTGCAGGAGAGTGTTGGTGACAGGTGGTGGCAGGTGGGCAAGGGTGGCAGTGGCCGTGCGCTCCACCTGGTTCCTCACGTAAAACAGCTGGTTCACCACATGCACATTCATCACCTGGGCAGGCGTGGGCGGGTCTGAGGGGAGGAGCATTGAAAGAACGTCACACATAATAGTTCAGGATTAAGACTGACCCAGAAAAGAAAGAAAATAATATGAGTGGAAAGTTGACACACATATGAAGAGTTATAATCTACCCACCTATGACCTGGCTGGCATCCCCACTTGTGTCTATCAGCTGCTGGCACTTGTTACAGAAGAGTTGGAGGGCCTCTGCCACATTGCGGGCTACTGTCTCACTCAGCGCCTTGTCCACTGCAGACACATTTAGTTCACTGGGGGAGGAACACTTCGTCAGCATCAAAAGAAATAAGGCTTGTTCAGTGTCATCAGAATGGGAGAAATGAGGTATATATGCAACACTGGCAAGGGAGAGGCAAGAACTGGCTTTAAAAAGGACAAGACACCAACACCCTGTGATTTTTAGTTGTCTGGGATCATAATGGGCAAAATATAATAACTGTTGACGATGATGATGGTTATGATACTGAAGAGAGGAGGAGGAGAGGAAAGAATGAAGTCGAGGAAAGTACATGAGATGGAAAAAGTTAGAGAAGAGGAGGAGGAGGAGGAGGAATAGGAGTGACAGGAGAATAAGATGAAGAAAGTACATGAGAGGGAAAGAAACTTATCTACGATGATTATGGTAAAAAAAAAAATATATAATAATTATAATAATAGTAATTGATGATGAAGTGATGAAGTGTTACCTCGTGATGGTTTTGATAAGTGCGTCCATCTCATCCTTGGCGAGGGGGGCGTCTTGGGCCACGAACATGAGGTTTACAGGGTCCAGGAGCCTCGACCGGGAGCGGGAGAGGTAGGCCTCCTCCAGGGGAACCAGAGTGCACCTCAGGGCCTCCTCTGGGCTGGGGATTTACATAAATTTACATAGATATCCAGACCACACAGACCTTATTATCCAGACTAGGAATGGCACCAAGACTTTGCATTTCTACTTTAGTGAGTATCAAGTTGTGGGCAGTGGCGGCTGAGAGAAAGACAGATAGAAAGATAGATAGAGATTTACATAGTTACATAGATATTCAGACCACACAGACCCTATCATTCAAACTATGTGATCTGTCATTAAACCTAAGTGTAATCATATCAAACTGAGGTAAACTGAAGTGACCTCAAACTCATGTCACATCACTTTACTCTATGCCACCTCAAGAGTTACTCAGACCCAAGACAGACTCAATCCTCCCATGCTCAGATAGTTAGTTAGTCTGGCAGTAAGTTCATGATTGATTTATAGTCGCAAGGCAAGAGTCTTGTTCATCATTCATTCAATTAGTCAACCGCTTGTGGTCTCCTTATATCCTAAAATCCTTGTGTAAATTCTTCCACTCACTCAAAGCTCTGTGTCTTCCCGTTACTGTGGTCTGGGTCACCTTCATCAGTAGAGGTGCTGGCCATGGAGAGGTCTGGTGTGGCGGTCCTCATGTCCATAGTGACCCCCTCCAGCCGCCGCCACAGGTCTCCGTACAGGCGCACCAGCTTGGGGTAGTCCACCTCTAGGTACTGCCGGATGACGGTGGACTCTGGAGCAGGAAGAAAAAAGATTCAATAATAATAATAATAATAATTTTATTTCCACCAGAAGTGGTTATTCTTACATCCAAATACATAAAAAGTACATAGGTTATTGCATTGAGATAATTATTGATTCATGAGTTGTTTCAGTTTCAATTAAGTAAGAACTCTTTCAGACTATTTGAATTTATGTAAGGTGTGGGCAGTGCTTATATGTGTTGGCAGGGAGTTCCAAAGTTGTGGCATAGGCTGTTGAAAGTACTATGGACCGAAAGACAAAGAAACAAAGAAGTGCTGCTGGCAATGGGAGAAGGAAGGGAGATGATGTTGAGGATTAGAAAGAGTTCAACTGAGTTTCCAGGACACATGATGGTCCTTTGATACTGCTCAATTGTGCCATTCCTTACACTTCTAGTTCTGCTTCCAGTACAATTTTAGTTACTTTGTCATTTGCATTTATTCCATCTTCAATCTAATCAAGTATATTTACAATTTTGCTCTGCGTTTTATAAGTAAATCTTTGCAGAAGCCATTCACTCGTATTTCAAGTCTAAAAGATACTGCTGAGCTAAAACATTTGCCTGTTTAAACCCAGCAATTTAAACACCTAGCACTTTATATCCAGCATTACTTAAACTCTACATATTTCATACATGATATTTTTCTCCCCATTCATCCGAGTGCATACCCTGTGCAGCCTTAGCAAACTCCTGGGTGAGGATGCGCGTCACACTCTGCCACACACTGCTGAACAGGTCCAGCTTGCCGGTCTTCTGCACCTCCTCCAGGAAGCACACGTGGGTCACTGGGTCTCTCTTCTTGGCCAGAACCTGAAGGAACACACACACCAAGTATATGAATCACAGAGCAGGACAGGAGGTGGTAGGGAGGCTGGCAGTGAGGTGGATGGATGGGACTGAGGAATACATGGAGAGCAGCAGTGTTTTGTGAATGTTGCAAAAAGGGTGTGTGTGACCTCGGACACCTAGAGTCTTTCCTGTAATAAATATCTCTACAAGGGGAGTTTTCAGGAGGAACAAGGCATCAGAGCTACAGATAAATAAATGAAGGTGTTCGTATGATTATATGTAAGTGATGATGCTCCAGTTTCTTGACACTCTTCATGTTAAAGAAGCTGAATGAAAGGAATGAGCCAAGATATTGCCTGCAACACATAACATAGGGCTTAACATACAGTTGTTGGTGTCTGCCCACCTTGTGCAGGTGTGAGGTCTGGACACACACATGGAAGATGTCGTCCATCAGCTTCTCCAAGTTGGACCACAGCGATGCACGGAACTGTACTGACTGTCCTGGGGCTGGCATGACGGCCTTCCCTGGACCACCACCTGGGGGAGCAGAACGGTAGGACTTTAAAAAAAATAATAAATAAATAAATAAATAAAAATAAAATAAAAAATAAAAAAAAGCCCGCTACTTGCTGCTCCCATATACTATAATGGAGCTTCATTTTACATTTCAAATTTTGTCATGGCATTGTTCAAAGTTGTCAGGGGGTCTTGTTCTGTGGGTCGTCAGGGGATGGTGAAGGCATTGTCGAGAGAGATGTCAGGGGATTGTCAGGGTGAACACTTATGGAGCTGCCTCTCACCTTTCCTAGTGGTCTGTATCATCTGCAGGAGTGCGTTGACGTCCAGTGCTGATGCCACACTGCGGTTGAGGGAGGTGGTGAGGGCGGTGAGCACCCTCTCCACACTGCTCACCAACATCCCAAGGTTATGGAACACCTGCAGCGCCGTCCCGACCTGTGCAAGAACATGGAGCTGCTAGTTATGATAACTTTAACCCATTGTGTAGAATTCTTATTACTTAACCCCTTGAATGCAGATTTCCTACAAGAAGACATCACCAAGCTACAGGAATGAAGCAAAAAGTGGCTGCTACAATTCAGTGAAGAAAAATGTGAAGTCATGTACCTTGGGAGGGGATATCCAGCATACCAATACCACATGGGAAACACTTCACTATCCACCACAGAGGCAGAGAAAGACCTGGGAGTATACCAGGCTACCAGTGAAGCCCAAATCCGAGCCAATCACAGCGGATGGGTTAAGAATACGAGCTTATAGGCCAACACACTTGCGTCTGGTTCTGCAGCTCCATGCCACGGTCCATCATGAGGGACGCCTGCTTCTCCACGTCGCTGCGAGCCTGACGGACCAGCCGCTGCTCCTTCTCCAGCACCTCCAGGCCCGTCAGGTCCATGTCCCGACCCAGGTGGTCTGAGGAAATTGAGTTATACTTTATTGTTACAGTCAAGAAGTTTGGGTGTCAACAAGATCTACACTGAAGAAAAATAGATATGGAACGAAGAACAAAGAACAGGTAAGAAGGAACAGGAGGGGAACAGAGAGAGTAGAGTATCAAGACACCTCTCCATCTGAAATTGACCTCTCTTTGGGCCACTCTTCTCTAGTACTTTCTTATATAGGAGCAGGAATTAGTGGACTTGGCTTTAGCATCTTATTTATTTCTATCCTTGAGCTGCTTCCTTTACTGTAACAAAATAGTAATAATAAGTAATATTAAATAACAAATCAACAGTAGCAGTAACAATTTGAATGAAGATACAAAAAAAGAAGAAAAAATAGATATGAAACCCAGAAGAAAAAACAAATAAAAACAATATTAAATGTAAACTCCGTAATAGTAGTAACAGCAAAAAGCAGTCTCTCGCTGTAACAAAATCAAAGAAAAAGAACCAAAGTTTGAAAGTTTCTTTTAGTCGGCGCAACATCTGTGGTCATATGCCGGAGAGAGACAGAAGGGAAAGGAATTATAGGAGAAGGGAACAGATCCCAAGAGACGGGACACAACCCCGGATTAATACCTGGGACTCATTCACTGCTGGGTGGACAGGGGCGTAGGGTATCGGAAGAGCCGCCCAAATTTCTCCACTCCACCTGGGAATCGAACCCGGGCTTTATCAGTTGTGAGCCGAGTGTGCTAACCACTGCACCACGAAGCCCCCGAAAAAGAACCAAGGGGCCAAGCATCTGCATACCTAGCTCACTGATATGAAAGAAAATAAAGAAGAACAAAGACGAAAACCCAGGCCCCTGCATACCTAGCTCACTGATAGAAGAAAGAAAAAGAACAAAGAAGAAAATCAAGGACCTCTGCATACCTAGCTCACTGAGGCTGATGGCGGCCTTGGTGATGTCCCTCGGCTCACTGGACAACTGTTGCTGGAGGCGCTGGGAGAGCATGAGGCAGCGGATCACCCGGCGGAGCAGCTCGCAGGATGCTTGCAGCCGCCCCAGCATTAGGGTGTGGCGCTCCACCCGCTGGTATGGCTCGACCACCCGCACCCTCACCCTCTCCACACCCGCTAGGAGAGTCTGGGGGAGGGATGTGGTTAGTTTAGAATAAGGTTCATCACCAATCTAGTCCATAAGTGTCTTCATATAAAGCCAAGGAGGAGGGTGAAGGGAGGGAAGTAGCTCTTTGATGTGGAAAACTACCTCCTTCTATTGACAACTTGGAGAGACCTAAAAAGAATCCAGTTACAGTGAATTTAGAGTAAGGTGGATCAATAGTTTAGTCCACAAGTGTCTTCATATAAAGCCAAGGAGGAGGGTGAAGGGAGGGAAGCAGCTCTATGATGTGGGACTGGGAGGAGAAGGAGGGCAGTACCTGTATCCTGGTGTGCATAGTGTTGAGAATGTCCTCCAGGGTCTCCACACTGGTGGCCTGGAACAGCAGGTCCTCATAGTGGCTGCCAACCTGGTTTTCTATCTCTCGTTCTAGACTGTTCAGGCCTGGCAAAATAGGAAACTCAATTACTAAAGATATTAGCTATGAGATAGTGCAGCAGACTCTCAAATAACATGAGATCAGATAAAGTGAGTGGAGTTAAAGTTGCTTCTGCCATTGCCATCCTTTTGGGGGAGCACTGGTGAGAGGACAGGGCATAGGAGGTATAGATATATTTAATGAGCGACAGGGAATTGAGGGTATAGACAGATTTAATGGTGGGAAGGGCACTGGAGATAAAGATATGGATAATGGAGATAAAAACCCAAACTGTGACTGTCCTTACAAATAAACGACTGGCTTCACTGTTCCTCCTAATCTATGGTGCTATTATAAATCTCTTTCCACATGAACCTACCAAGGGTCAGCTTGTTGAGGTGGTCGCTGATGACCAGGCCTTGAACCAGCTGGCTGACATGGCTCTGCACGTCAAAGTCATCCTTCAGAAAGGGAGCGTAGCTGCCTGTGGACACAAGGCATCAAGATGTAGCTTCTTGGGTGAATTGAAACACAATATCCAGACATTCTGTTCTGGTGCATGAACTCTCTGTAGAACCAATGACATCTGAATAAGGAAAAGTCTGTGTATAGAGGCGGCTGTGAAACAAAAACAATGGACTTAGAAAATCCAAGCCACCTAACTCTATAATTAAAGAGGAAATGCATTATAATGATAATTCAAATTACTACGACTATTGGATAAGGAAAAGAGCCTGACACAAGGAGATGCACAGGACTGAGCGAGGTGGAAAATTTGGGTCTGAAAGGGCGATCATGGTGGTTAAGAGAAGATGCTTTGGTGAAGAGGAAGAAAAAACAAATATGGTAAAGGAGGAAAAGAAGGAAAGGGAAGAGAAGTGGTATAGGAAGATGTGTTTGGTGAAGAGGAAGAAGGGAAAAAGTTATGGCAGGAAGAACGAAGGAGAGGAAAAAGATGGAGAGGAGAAAAAGGAGCAGGAATACCATTAGGTTAAGGCTAACTTTCACTGGCCATTGTAACAACACACAACACAACAGTAGCTTACAAAGGCATGAAGGTCAGATGAATATACTCACTGTCTTCCTCGAATTCTTTGAACACCACAGAAGCCATCTCTGGGCAGCTCTGTAAGGAAGTAAGGGAACAGTATATTAAAATGTGAGGAAACCAAACAGGGAGAGGAAAACCAAAACAGAGAAACAGAGGAAACCAAATAGAGGAAAACCAAAAGAGAGAAACAGAGGAAACCAAACAGGGAGAGGAAAACCAAAACAGAGAAACAGGGGAAAACCAAAACAGAGAAACAGAGGGAACCAAACAGAGGAAAACCAAAACAGAGAAACAGGGGAAAACCAAAACAGAGAAACAGAGGGAACCAAACAGGGAGAGGAAAACCAAAACAGAGAAACAGAGGAAACCAAACAGAGGAAAACCAAAACAGAGAAACAGAGGAAACCAAACAGAGGAAAACCAAAACAGAGAAACAGAGGAAACCAAACAGGGAGAGGAAAACCAAAACAGAGAAACAGAGGAAACCAAACAGGGAGAGGAAAACCAAAACAGAGAAACAGAGGAAACCAAACAGGGAGAGGAAAACCAAAACAGAGAAACCCAAACAGGGAGAGGAAACCAAATTCAGTCTGTAACCTGTCAGACTAATTCCCCTGTCTTGCTGTGTCCTCAACAGTGGTGGTGTCGTGTCCTTCAGTGGTTCGCGGAGTAGTCAGCCATCAGCCTAGGCCATTCAGGGGGCGGCGAGCACAGCCATTGACGTGTCACAGGCGTACGGTAATTATTGTACGTCTGGCCTCACCGCCTTATTATCGTACTCACCACATAAAGCATCAACAGAGCAGAACAGATCGTACTCACCACATTAATAAGCGTTTTATTTTCCGGTGTCGCGTTCCTCCGCTTCCTCAGAATTTACAAGCAGCCGAATAAACTCTCCTGCTGGTCTTGGTTAATTCCTCGTGTTTCGATTCCCGAGTCTTGAGTCTTGACAAGCACTAAAATAATTCAGGAAAGTCACCCCTGCACCCTTGAGAACGAAAGACAGAGTAAAGGTATGTAGTCCTTAAATGAAGATAGTGGAGCTATAACTGATGAATAACTGACAAATAAGCAAAATAAACCACCACACACCCTTGTCCTGCCCTGTTCTCCCTTGCCCTGCCTTGTCCTGCCCTGTTCTTCCTTGCCCTGCCTTGTCCTGCCCTGTTCTCCCTTGCCCTGCCTTGTCCTGCCCTGTTCTCCCTTGCCCTGCCTTGTCCTGCCCTGTTCTCCCTTGCCCAGCCTTGTCCTGCCCTGTTCTCCCTTGCCTTGCTCTGCCCTGCCCAATCTTTGCCTCACTCTCCCTTGCCATGTCCTGCCCTGCCCTGTTCTCCCTTGCCTTGCCATGCCTTGTTCTCCCTTGCCCTGCCCTGCCTTGTCCTGCCCTGCCCTGTTCTCCCTTGCCTTGCCCTACCCTGCCCTGTCCTGCCCTGTCTTGTTCTTCCCTCCTTTGCCTTGCCCTGCCCTGCCCTGTCCCTTGTTTTGCCTTCCCCTGCCCTGTTCTCCCTTGTCTTGCTCTGCCCTGCCTTACCCTACCCTTCCCTGCTCTGCCCTGTTCTCCCTTGCCCTGCCATGCCCTTGCCCTCCCTTTTTTCCCTTGCCCTGTCCTGCCCTTGCCCTGCTTTGCCTTGCCTTGCCCTGCCCTGCCCTGCTTTGCCTTGCCCTTCCTTGTCTTCCCTTCCCTTGCCTTGCCCTGCCTTGCCCTGTTTTCCCTTGCCCTGCCTTGCCCTGTTTTCCCTTGCCCTCTCCTGCCCTTGCCTTGCCTTGCCCTGCCCTGCTATGCCTTGCCTTACCCTTCCTTGCCTTGCCCTGCTCTGCCCTATTCTCCCTTGCCCTTGCCCTGTTCTCCCTTCCCTTCCCTGTCATTCTGTCTGTCCCACACTGGTCATCATCAGACTAAAATCATATTCTATTTATGATTTTTATTTCCTCTTCCAGGAGACTTCTGTGATATTTGACAACCCTTGCATTGATAACTTGTTCCTCTGTGTTGTTTTGCATTATATTTTAGCCCAGCAATCAATATTATGGTAGGACAATAGGAGTTAGGTGAAGTTCAGTTCCCCATTAATAGGCTGAGGGTCAACTGAATCTAGCAAAGAAAATGATCAATACATATTAACCCATCCGCTGCGATTGGCATGGATTTGGTTTTCACTGGTAGCCTGGTAGCATATAGTCCCAGGTCTTTCTCTGCCTCTGTGGTGGATAGTGGAGTGTTTCCCATGTGGTATTGGTAATTGGATTTCTCCTCCCAAGGTGCAGGACTTTACATTTTTCTTCAGTGAATTGTAGCAGCTACTTACTGTTCCACTCCTGTAGCTTGGTGATGTCTTCTTGTAGGAAATCCGCAGTCAAGGGGTTAGTAGGCCGAGTGTCAACTGAAGCTACAAAATGCTGCTCTGGAAAAGAAAGAAGTCCTGTATGAAGAGTATGGAGCACTTTGGGGCAGCATGGGCCAAGCAAGTCATATTTCACAGCAGCCAGTATAAATAAATTCGCCTGTGCCACTAACGGGCTGGGGCTGTCCAAGAGACCCCTTTAGAAAGCAAGTTGTCACCAAGCCTGCCACCTCCAAGTCTCAACTACCTCCCCAGCAAGTGAAGAATAGGGTTGGTTTTGGTAACTATCTAGAATTGCTTCTTTTATTGGTAGTAGTACTCGGTTTGGGTATAAGACTCTTTAAATGCCTCCCTGTCTGTGTTTGATGTAGTGACGCAATGGTGTAAAATCACTTGATAGTATTTATTAACCTGTCCGCTGCGATTGGCACGGATTTGGCTTTCACTCGTAGACTGGTAACATATACTCCCAGGTCCTTCTCTGCCTCTGTGGTATTGGTATGCTGGATTTCCCCTCCCAAGATGCATGACTTTACATTTTTCTTCATTGAATTGTAGCAGCCACTTTTTGTTCCATTCCTGTAGCTTGGTGAGGTCTTCTTGTAGGAAATCCGCAGTGAAGGGGTTAAATGCCTCCTTGTCTGTGTTTCATGTAATGACGTAATGGTGTAAAATCACTTGCTAGTTCCTATTAATTAGTAGAATTGCTCTAAATCTTTTGGCTATTGTGTAGATTTACTTATACTTCTCTCCATGTCTTAATACACTATACATTTCAGCATCATTATTGTGGGAACTTCAAATTAATCGGTTTTTATCTGCCCTCACAGATGCCTTACACTACAGTCATATTTTCTCATGTTGGCCAAGAGTGATAGCATAAGCCTTACTTTATTTAGTGTGTGTGTGTGCTAACAGGTGCACTGAAGTAGCCTGTGGGCCTGTAGAGAGTGTTTCCCCAGAGCAGCATCAGTATCTGTAGATCCGTAGTCATAAGGTAGTGCACACTTGTGTGTTATCACAGATAACAGATAGGACTCACCATCTCCTGCCTCCCACTCACTCATCTTGGGAACTGTCCACTCGCTGGGGTGTGGTAAAGTAACTGTAATATATTGTTTTGCGTTCCTTCTCTTAACACTGGCTTGTGGTTAAATACATTATTGTTCAGTATATTTTGTGAGTTAATTCTCTGGACTGTGCAACATAAAAAAACAAAGACAATACAAGAGGCTAATTTGTCTGTGCACAGCAACTTTTTGAATTTTTTGGCTGGTTAAATACATAATTGTTCAGTATATTGCTTGGGTTAATTCTTTGGACTTTGCAACATAAAACAAGGACATTGTAAGAGGCTAATCTGTCTGCACCAAGCATCTTTTGGCTGAAATCTCCCAGGCATCATAAGGGTTTGGTTGCATCTACCATTGATGTATTGCAGGCTGTGAGGATGCCGGGCCCAAAGAAGGATGTGTTTGGTGTGTTCCGGGACCCTGGCTCAGGGGAGGAGGTAACGGTGGACCGCTACACCCTCGCCAGTGCCTCAGGGGTGGAGGTGCAGGTGGGTGCTGGGCAGACTTTCTTTAGGGTCACATGCCTCAGTTTTAGAATTGTTGTTTGGAAAAATAAAGTGGAATACTGTAAAAAATCTGCCTCTAATTAATGTGTTTTTATGATTTAATATTTGTTTCCCTACCCCGCTGAAGGTCATCTCATACGGTGCATGTGTTAGCGGCGTTCTGGTGCCGGACAAGACTGGGAGGAAAGAACATGTTACCCTCGGCTTTGATGACATGAAGGGTGAGTGGCCCCTTGACCTGTCCGCTGCGATTGGCATGGATTTGGCTTTCACTGGTAGCCTGGTAATATATAGTACAAGATCTTTCTCTGCCTCTGTGGTGGATAGTGGAGTGTTTCCCATATGGTAATGGTATGCTGGATATTCCCTCCTAAGGTGCATGACTTTACATTTTTCTTCATTGAATTCTAGCAGCCACTTTTTGTTCCATTCCTGTAGCTTGGTGATGTCTTCTTGTAGGAAATCCACAGTCAAGGGGTTAAGGCCACATGCAGCTGTAGTGTATGCCCCCAACTTAACCTTCACTTTTAATCTACTTTGAATTTGAATGCCTCCAGTTTTCTAATTTGATTCCAATTTGAATGCCTCCAAAACCTCCTTGAAAGCATAACCTTGGCTACAGGCAAATGTTTTTTATAAAAGTGGAAGGATGAAATATTTTAGCCTCTTTGAATGCCTTCTCAGAAACATAACCTTAGCTTGCTTGTGCTGCAGGCTACACGGAGTACAGGTACCAGGGAAGCTCCGTGGGTCGCCGCGCCAACCGCATTGGGAAGGGCAAGCTGGTGGTGGAGGGGCGCCAGTATAGCCTGACCATCAACAACAACGGCAACCACCTGCACGGGGGCACGCGGGGCTGGGACACGGTGAGTAATAACAATAATAATGATAGATGGTTTATTTATTGATTGCAGCTCTTAGGCTGAAAATGTATACAGAGAGAAAAAAATTGTCATGTCCAAAATCTGGGGTTGTTGTCTGGTGGGGATGAGAATTCTTTTATTTATTATTTCTCTTACAGTAAAGGAAGCAGCTCAAGGGTAAAAATATAACAAAATGAGAGTCTGCCAAGGGAGAGGGCAAAAGAAAGGGTCAATTTTAGATGGAGAGGTGGCTTGAAACTTCCCTTTTTGAGAGCGTTTGAGTCAGGCAGGAGGAAATATGGACAAAGGAAGGCAGGACGATAATGCATATAACCAGTGTGTCATCTGCCTATCTGATACTCCCCTCCTGAAAGTGTTCAAGTCATAGGCAAGAGGAAATACTGACAAAATAAAGCAGGATGGTGATGCATATAACCAGTGTGTCTCTGCCTATCCGATACTCCCCTCCTGAAAGTGTTAAAGTCATAGGCAAGAGGAAATACTGACAAAATAAGGCAGGATGGTGATGCATATAACCAGTGTGTTGTTTGCCTTATATTTCAGTATGTGTGGGAGAGTCATGTGGACGGGGACAGTGTTGTGTTCTCACGCCTCAGCCCTGATGGAGAGGAAGGCTACCCTGGGGCTGTGTTGGCTCAGGTCTGTACATACACTTCCAACCCTCACATCAACCATTTCCAGAGGTCAAAAAGGAGATCAGTGAGGTTCTAATGAGTGGCATTTTTGGTTCATGGTACAGAGGAAGGGTCAAACTGCCATCAGGGTCACGAAACTACCCCTGGAAATGGCCGAAACTCCTATGAAAACCTTGTCAACCTTGTATGTGCTTGGACCCCGAAATGTTTTAGATAGATGGACAAAAAGAAAATCAGTCGGGTTCTCCTGAGTGTATTTTTAGGTTCATGGTACAGAGGAAGGGTCAAACTGAAATCAGGGTCATAGTAAAACTACCTCTGGAAATGGCCAAAACTCCTATGAAAGCCTTGTCAAATGTATGTGCTTGGACCCCAAAATGTTTTAGATAGATGGACAAAAAGAAAATCAGTCGGGTTCTCCTGAGTGTATTTTTAGGTTCATGGTACAGAGGAAGGGTCAAACTGCCATCAGGGTCACGAAACTACCCCTGAAAATGCATTACTTCCTTAGGTTCATATTCTCAGATGCTTCCATCCCTCACATCAACCATTTATAAAGGCCATAGAGGGAATAATCTGTCTTAGAACCTTATGTGCTCTTATCCACTCCTTCACTGCCCTTGCTTCTCCCTGCGTGTGACTGTGCTGTTGTGTTGCAGGTGAGGTACTCCCTGGACGGCGAGGGGGGTCTGAGGATCGACTTTGAGGCTGCCACCACCAAGGCCACACCCATCAACATGACCAACCACTGCTTCTTCAACCTGGCTGGACATGTAGGTGCAGCGCGTCCCATCTTCCCCTTGCAGTCATGTCCTCTTATGTGATGCTTATGTCCAGTGCAGTTCATGTCCCTTATTCTAAGTAGCAAGGGATTCACGCCTCTTCGGGTTAGCGGATTTTTTAGACTTGGATATCAGTGGAAATTAAGTTAGATATGTACAGAGAGAGAGAGAGAGAGAGAGAGAGAGAGAGAGAGAGAGAGAGAGAGAGAGAGAGAGAGAGATTCTAAACATATATTCTCAAACAGTGCCTATATTTGTGAAAGAGACAGAGAGACAGACAGAGACAGAGACAGCATTTAATATAATACGTCCACACTGAGTAACATCAAATCATAATTGTCTACCTTTAAAAATTTAGTGTTATAATTTTTAAATGACTGGAATATGGCCTAATAGAGATAGAGATAGAAGATAGCATAGGTATATAATATTATGCACATCCACACTGAGTAATATTGAATTATAATTGTCTACCTTCAAAAATCCAGCATGTAATAAGTTTTGAAAGACCAGAATATGGCTTAACCCCTTGACTGCGGATTTCCTACAAGAAGACATCACCAAGCTAGAGGAATGGAACAAAAAAGTGGCTGCTACAATTTAATGAAGAAAAAAGTTAAATCATGCGCCTTAGGAGGGGAAATCCAGCATACTAATACCACATGGGAAACACTCCACTATCCACCACAGAGGCAGAGAAAGACCTGGGACTATATGTTACCAGGCTACCAGTGAAGGCCAAATCCATGCCAATCGCAGTGAATGGGTTAAAAATCTCGCGTGTTGTAATTTTTGAAAGCCAGAATATAGCTTAATAAACTCCTGCTTAAGTGTCCTATGTCCCTGGGCTTACTGAGGGCTTTTCTTTGGCAGGATGCAGGGCAGAAGGGCATCCTGGAGCACGTGGTGAGGGCCAACGCTGACCGCTACACTCCTGTGGGCCCAGACCTCATTCCTACTGGTGAATATATGCATTTTTCAACACTGGTTTTATATGTATAGTGTTGATATCTGACCCTATGTCTGTTACTATTGTTGTTGGTTAAGTTGGGCTAAGATTTCATCCCTACTGGTAATTATAGGCTTTTTTTAATTCTGGTTTTATGTGTATAGTGTAGATATCTGTCCCTGAGTCCATTAGTGTTGTCATTGTCTTCTCCTTCTTCCTCTGGGCTAAGATCTCATTCCTACTGGTAACTATAGGCATTTTTTCAACCCTGGTGTATATGTAGGTTAGGTTAAGTTTAGGGTATCATGAAACACAGGATAGCCAGCACCTTACAGTATAAATCAATAAAGAATGACCTTTTGACATTTTGTTGTTTAGAAAGTCATTAGTAAGGCAGCATATATGAATTTTCTGAGTCAAGACCTATAGTAACTGTTTGGTGTTTTGCTTGGTTATGGTAGGTTAGGTTTAGGGTATCTTGAAACACTCAAACATTCTAGTCAACTCTGTGTCTCTAAGGGAGTTATTGTTATTGCATTTGTCAGCCTGTCTCTAAGCCACCTTACTCTGTCTACAGGTGAGCTGGCCCCAGTGAGAGGCACGGCCTATGACCTGCGCAGCCCCACCACCTTCGGAGAGGCATTGCCCAAGGCTCCAGGCGGCGGCTTTGACCACAATTTCTGCCTTCAGTTCAAGCACCGTGGTCAGCTGGAGTTGGCAGCCTCGTTCCTGCACCCACCAACTGGTGAGGCTAAGCTAACACATGCTGACACCGCTGTAGTTCAAGGAGCCAGTCTGTCCTCAGTGTTGTATATTTTGTTGGGACTTTAAACACAGGGTCATAGTTAATTAAATTTAGGTAAGAAACTGGCTCACTAATATGGTAGTGGATGAGTGGAAGATATTAAGCAACTTTAAATGTGTTTACAGGTGTAAGGTTCAGTTGGAGGTTAGATAGACTTATGGGTAGGGAGGGTAGATAGTGAATAACACATTTTCATGCTGATTGCTCTTCTGAACTTGCTAACTGTATGCCTTCCCCCTTCTCTTGGCCCGCTGCATATGACTTTTTACTATAGCTCATCCCTATACTATCCTAATCCCTTATGCAAGAGTTAACCAGCATCATCATTCTTTCATCCCTTGCACTGGTAAACTCTGGGACAACCTTCCTTCATCTATGTTTCCTTCTGCTTATGACGTGACCTCTTACAGGAGTGGAGTATTAACACACCTCTCCATCTGAATCTGACCTCTCCTTTGGCCACCCATCTCTATTTTCTTTATATTAGCAATGATTATTGGACTTTTTTTTAACTCTGAGCTGCTTCACTGTAAAAAAAAAGTTACCATGTGTATGCTGCCTGGCTGCTTGTAGTCCCACATATTTTTGTGTAACTTTGTGTAATATATAAACACTGACAACCTCTGTCCAGGGCGAGGGCTGGAGGTGTACACTACCGAGCCTGGCATTCAGATCTACACCGGCAACTTCCTACCCAAACCGGGGCAAGAGAACCAGATGGTGGGTCGTGGCGGCACAGCGTACACCTACCAGGGCGCCTTCTGCTGCGAGCCCCAGAACTTCCCCGATGCTGTCAACCAGGTGAGGCAGTAGATGATTTAAGGGGAGGAGGGTTGTTTGGGATTAGGGTCTTCGGTCTTGGGTCTTGGGTCTTGGATCTAGGGTCATTGGAGTGCCAATACAATATAGTCACACTAAAAAATAGACTAGATAAATTCATGGTCAGTGATATTAAGTAGGGTTAGATTCACAGGAGCTTAGGTTCACAGAAACTGCCTTGTACAGGTCTACCAGCCTCTTGCAGACTCCTTATGTTCTTATGTTCTTTGTAAATGTTTTCCTAATTCCATGCCCTTCCTTTCTCTCTTCAGCCCAACTTTCCCAATGACATCTACTACCCAGGACAGCCATACAAGCACTCCATGGTCTACAAGTTCTTCGTACAAAAGTAAAATTGGCTGCACACTTCTGGCTACTGGTGTGTGTTGGGCCTGGCTGACCTCTAGACATGCACACCGCAGCCCTTCCCTCCCTCACTCTGAATTGTAGCTACTGTCCTAACACTTCATCAGGAGGGATATACTCTTAGAGTTATTGCAGCATTCCCGCCTGGCTATCACTTGCAAGGTGGGTTTTTATGTGGTAGAGTAGATCATCTTCACCATCACCATCAGTAACCACCATCACCCCCACTATCATCACCACCACTACCATGCATTTTAGGCCTGGGAAGGGTTCCCACCTGGTGGATAATTAGTCTCAAAGAGTTTTTATAGAAGCTCCAGGTAGTAATGCAGATCTTTGTTAACAATATATACCAATAATTATAGATATTCAGCATTGATTATTTATATTGTTAAAGGAGATATTCTTTATTTTTACTCTCAGTACTGACTATTTGTATGACAGATGCATATTTTATACCTTAGACAACTATAGCTATGCAATGTAAGACTGGTACTGATAAAAAGATGTATCTACCATTTGATTACATTTGATTATACTCACCACCACTGTGTTGTGAAGGGTGAGGCAGGGCAGTGTACTTGCTCCATCGCTTTTCAACACTTGTATGAACTGGGTACTAAGCAGAGTTGTGGACCAGTCATGGTCTTGGCAATACCAGAGTCACTGTTGTTTTTGCTGATGATGCAGTAATCCTTGTGGAGTCATTGGAGGTTCTGGTGATGGCTTTCAAGGCACTGCATGAGGAGGTGAAGCCCTTGACCCTCCAGGTCTTCTGTTTCAAGACCAAGGTACCTATAGGTGTTTGGAACAGTACATTCTGTTCGTGGGTGTGGTGAGGATATTGGAAAATTTCATACTGTGTTAGCATAATGCAGAACAATGATGGGTCTTGTCAAGAAGTCTTATGGGGGACTGGCTTGGCCCACGGTGTTATGGACTCAATCAGTACAAGTGTATGATGGTGCTTTCGATATCTGTGTAGGACAAAGATTTGGATCTTCAAGTTGATTGTGTTCCCTGTCTTACTCTATGACTGTGAGACAAGGACACCCGACACTGAAAAGTATAACTGAAGGAAAATGAGAAGAAAATGAAAATGACAAACCTTTTTACAAAATGATATAGCAGACTCATAAATCGTTGATTATTATCAGTCGGGATGACTGTAACATGGGGTTCTTGGGAAGTGGCTTTCCTTTGTGTGGCACAGGTAAACTAAAAAAAGCAATCACTCTTGGCTGGTAAGTTAAATAACTGATTACAGAGTGGTGTGCAAGAGGCAGCTGTGTTGTCTATCCTGGGACTAATGTTGCTGTACCTTTTGATGCTAAATGCTGGGAGGCTGCCAGACACTAGATGCTTTGGTCCAGGCACTGTGATGATGACCACTACACTGTACAGGCAGCCGTGGTGAGGGAGTGTGTGTTTGGCAGCCTAAGGTCACAGGGTGTGGGGTGAGGGAGTGTCTGGATAATGTGAGGAGTGGGAGGCCTTTACAGCTTAAGCTATATAAGGACCAAAGGACACCAAAGGTAGATAAGACCAGCTTTGGTTGTCAGTGTTGTATATACAACTAATCCCTGGACAAGGAGGTGCGTATTAGTACTTATTTCCATTGTAAAGGCAGTATCAAAGGGAATTAAAGCCTTCACAAAAGTCCAGTTCAGCTCCCTCATTAATTTTTTTTTATTAATTTCCCACTCCACAACTTCATTTTTCCTTTCACCAAGAAAGCCAACCTAAGTCTCCTCCCTCCCCCCATAATAAAAAGAATCCCGGGGGATCCACCCCACGTGAGTGATTTTGATAAGGCGGGCCGGGCTACTTCATTGCTGGCATGGCCGTACCGAAGACTACCGGCCGAGAGTCTCTCGTCACGGGAGCGGGAGGCGTGAGTCGGAGGCTGGGCGCGGTGAATGCACCAACACCCCGGGGCCAACACTTGGGCTCGTGATAAGAGTGACAGACAGCTGTAGTTGCCGTGCTCGCCGGCTGACGAGCGGCCACCACCAAGGCTAGAGGCTGATAGTAGTGGCCAGGGCGTGGTGGTGGTGGTGGTGAGAGACAAGATTATAAGACCTGCCTAGATGCAGTCGCTGCCACGCACGCAATGAAAACTACGTAATACTTAATCATCCCACTGCCATTACTTGGCATAAATCGCTACCTGGTACCTGGCCGGGGCAACCAATTTAGGGGAATGCAGTAATCAGTGCCTCACCTGATAGACTTAGCGCTAACACCGTCCTCGCCAGGCACTCGCGGCGGCACGATTATCGCCGCGCCACAACCCTCCGGTCCTCCTCATGGTTCATGTTCGCACGCTATCACGGACGCGCGCTTGTGGTGAGACGTGACTCTTTAACAACCACGGCTGCAACAGGTTCGTAAGAGTTGATGCCGAAGAGATATAATTATAGAAGCCGGGAAAAGCTTGGTTCGACGCGCCAGCCTTCAGGTTTTCGCATGGGTAAGGGAGTTCATAACTGCAAGAACACTGGCGCAAGGAGTTTCGTGCGAGTCGATCTTGAGTGGGCAGATTGAAGTTTAGACATTCCCTCATGACGGGCGTTGCGTGAGTGTGGTGCGGCCCGGCGTATATGTCAAGCGATCTATCTTGTTTCGAAAATATCAAACCCTACACAGACAGCAAGGAAAATCAAGAACAGGACAAAAGGCAACCATCACAAAGACATCCCGAACTATCTACTACAAGAA
Source organism: Eriocheir sinensis (assembly GCF_024679095.1). Classification (NCBI taxonomy): domain Eukaryota; kingdom Metazoa; phylum Arthropoda; class Malacostraca; order Decapoda; family Varunidae; genus Eriocheir; species Eriocheir sinensis. Next base: position 98,320 of record NC_066575.1, on the reverse strand, counting down.
AGAAGGAAAAAGAATTAGCAAAACAAGGAGCACAGAAGGAAACCAACACGAAGGATAAAAAACACTGGTAATCGTAGCATTGGCCGCCACTACTCTGAACTGGACGACCAAGACCTCAAGCGTGACATCATGGTTACGCGGTACACCATAGACCAAATCCTCTCCCGCGGCAACTCGTCCCCGCCCGAAGCCTCGTCCCCGACCCTCCTGTCCCCTACCACGCCCATGCACAGCCCGTTATGGCGACCCACCTCTCTCGACGACCCTTTCAAGACGACCCAGCCGTACCCAGGCGGCGGCAGACACAGGGAACAACGCAGGGATACTATGCCTTCGTTCACGTCAGAGAGCGAGGAAATGCATAAAAGGGTTGAAGGACGTGAGGACATGCACTCACTCGCCCGGCCTGTCGCCCTCCGCCCTTCTCACGGCCTCGGTCTGCCCACGCGCGAGTCCCCAGCGCTGGAGGCTTTCGGGTTGAGGCCAGAAGGGGGCTACGGTGGGCTGGAGGGCGGTGCGTACTGGCTCATGCTGCGGCAATACATGGAAGCGCAGTACCAGCTGGGCGGCCCAAGAGGACTCCTGCCCCTACACTTCCAAGGCTTTGACGCAGGTGATCATTTGGCCCAAGTGGTGATTTGACCCAGGTGGTGATTTGACACGGGTGATGATCTGGCCCAGGTGGTGATTTGACACAGGTGGTTATTTGGCCCAGGTGGTAATATGGCCCAGGTGGTGACTTAACCCAGGTGGTGATCTGACCCTGGTGGTGATTTGACACGGGTGATGATCTGGCCCTGGTGGTGATTTGACACAGGTGGTTATTTGGCCCAGGTGGTAATATGGCCCAGGTGGTGACTTAACCCAGGTGGTGATCTGACCCTGGTGGTGATTTGACACGGGTAATGATCTGGCCCTGGTGGTGATTTGACCCAGGTGGTGATTTGGCCCGGGTGGTGATTTGTCCCAGATGATGATTTAACCTGGGTGGTGATATGGCCCAGGTGGGGATTTGGCCCTGGTGATGATTTGACACAGGTGGTGATTTGACCCGGGTGGTGATTTGCCCCAGGTGATGATTTCACTGATTTGGTCCCGGTGGTGATTTGCCCCAGGTGGTGATTTAGCCCAAGTGGTGATTTGATCCTGACAATGACATCCCCCATAGAGCTTGTTGACCCTCTCCACCGTAATTGTTTGACCCAGGTGGTGATTTGACCCATGTAGGTGTGATGATTTGGCCTCGGTAACTCCTCCTCCACCCAAGTGCCTTCTGTACCTCACCGATAATAATGATGATGATAATAGTAATAATAATAATAATAATAATTCTGGAGCCATACAAGTGTCCTAAAAGAGCCGCAGATTGCTCTTACTACTGACAACTGATTCATGTGTATTATAAGCCCTAACTAAGTATATTAAACGACCCGCCGGAGTTCACAACACACTATAACAGTATGACGAGCGGCTACTGACGATGACCGCTCCGACAGGTGTGGTGGCGGCGACGGGCTCCGGACGTACGCGGCGGCGCGGCGGTCAGGTGCGGTTCACGGCACAGCAGACCCGCCAGCTGGAGACGTGGTTCTCGCGGCACAAGTACATCACGCCGCCCCAGAGGAAGACCATCGCCAGGGAGCTGAGCCTGCACGAGAAGCAGGTGAGGGGGGATGGGCTGCTGGCTGACTATTATCAATACCACACCAAGACACGTGTACTTAGATCTTGGCCCATATTCTCAGACGCTGTAGGCTCTCACAACGTATATTTCGAAAAGTCATTAGGGATAAAAGTTGGGTTCTCACGAGTGCCTTCCACGTTCACGGTGTCGAAGCCTTATCAAACCATCACCAGGCTCATTAAACTGTCCATGGAAATACTAACATACCTACTAATACATACATACTAATATGGATCTACAGAGACGGGTTTTATCTTGTCACCTCTGATAAAGACCACTGATAGATGAGTTATTATGTGTTTGATGAATAAAAAAAAGCCATATTCATCAATCAATTTATTTCAGTTTAGATTTCTGCTAGACTCATATCACTGAAAACAACAACATAGCCTACTCCTGCCTTTCAATCAATCTATTTCAATTTAATTTTTGGCTCATCTAAATTAATCCACATATGCGCTCAACACAATATAGCCTACCCCCACCTTCCAGTCAATCTATTTCACTTTAGTTTTGGGGTAGTGTATATTTATCACACACACACACACACACACACACACACACACACACGATACTCATCCAATTCCATTCCTTTATTTCGGACGGTCTTTGTTCGCTGTAAAAAAAACAGAAACAAACAAACAAAGAAAAAAATCGAAACATAATATACCTTCCGTTCTTTCTGTTCATCTATTTCAATCTAGTTTTTGGCGGCAATAAATGACGAACAAATAAATAGATGCAAACAATAAACATAAGTAAATACACCAGTAAATAAATAGACAGATAAATAGATAAATGGAAATACACACATCAGAGTAACTCTAGTCTACAGATAAATACATAGATAGATATAGTGGTAATATTTTCCCTCTCTTAAAACAGGTCAAGACGTGGTTCCAGAACAGACGCGCCAAGTGGAGGAAAGTGCAGGCCCAGGTAAGGAAGCAATAATAATAATAACAATAATAATAATAATGATAATAATAATAATGATAATAATAATAATAATAATAATAATAATAATAATAATAATAATAATAATAATAATAATAATAATGAAAATAGTAGTAGTAGTAGTAGTAGCAGTAGTTGTAGTAGTAATAGTAGTAGTAGTAGTAGTAGTAGTTGTAGTAGTAGTAATAGTAGTAGTAGTTGTAGTAGTAGTAGTAGTTGTAGTAGTAATAGTAATAATAGTAGTAGTAGTAGTAGAAGTTATAGTAGTAGTAGTAGTAGTAGTAGAAGTAGTAGTAGTAGTAACATTTTACCTGCAGAGAAAGGAAGTAAAAGTGTGAGGCGCTTAACACTTTATCTCTCGCGGAGGAAGAGGAGGAGGAGGAGGAGGAGGAGGAAAAGGATAAGGAAGGTGTGAGAAGATTAATATCACCTTCGCTCTTTCACGGAGATAGAGCTTGTTTCTCTCTCTCTCTCTCTCTCTCTCTCTCTCTCTCTCTCTCTCTCTCTCTCTCTCTCTCTCTCTCTCTCTCTCTCTCTCTCTCTCTCTCTCTCTCTCTCTTCATCTTTATTAATTTTTATCTGTCAACTCTTTCACTATCTATCTATCTAAATCTGTCTCAATATACCTTCTTTTTTACTTATTAATCTTTTATTTATCTACATATCTTTTTATTACACT
>NC_066575.1:0-90000 GCF_024679095.1 Eriocheir sinensis | reverse complement strand
TATCGCCTCAGGTGTGATTGTTGTGATAAATCATGACAATAATGACGCGGCTTATCGTTGTGTTACGGTGACGCGGGGACTGAAGACGAGTAGCCTAGCACCGGATGGCTCTTACGAAACGCTTAGAGGAGAGTGTTTTGGTGTGGGAAGAAAACTGAAACACGTCCTGTACTCTTACGAAACACATATTAAAGAGTGTTTGGTGCGGGAAGGAAACTGAAACACGTCCTGTACTCTTACGAAACACATATTAAAGAGTGTTTGGTGTGGGAAGGAAACTGAAACACGTCCTGTACTCTTACGAAACACATATTAAAGAGTGTTTGGTGTGGGAAGGAAACTGAAACACGTCCTGTACTCTTACGAAACATATATTAAAGAGTGTTTGGTGTGGGAAGGAAACTGAAACACGTCCTGTACTCTTACGAAACACATATTAAAGAGTGTTTGGTATGGGAAGGAAACTGAAACACGTCCTGTACTCTTACGAAACACATATTAAAGAGTGTTTGGTGTGGGAAGGAAACTGAAACACGTCCTGTACTCTTACGAAACACATATTAAAGAGTGTTTGGTATGGGAAGGAAACTGAAACACGTCCTGTACTCTTACGAAACACATATTAAAGAGTGTTTGGTATGGGAAGGAAACTGAAACACGTCCTGTACTCTTACGAAACACATATTAAGAGTGTTTGGTGTGGGAAGGAAACTGAAACACGTCCTGTACTCTTACGAAACGCATATTAAAGAGTGTTTGGTATGGGAAGGAAACTGAAACACGTCCTGTACTCTTACGAAACGCATATTAAAGAGTGTTTGGTGTGGGAAGGAAACTGAAACACGTCCTTTTTTGTTTCTGCAATTATTTTTACTTGTTTATTTAGTTTGGTGTTCGCAGTGTCTTAATTTTTCGTGTTATTTTCTTCTTTCTTAATTTGGGTTCTTCCTTAATTTAGGGTCTTCTCCTCAGCCCCGTGGACGAAGGAGCTTTTTTTTTGTTTATTCATTTATTTTTACTTATTTATTTAGGTTGGTGTTCGCAGTGTCTCCCTTTTTTCTATTTTTGTGTATTTTTCCCTTTATTTAATTTCTTCTTTGCTTCTAGGACTGAAACTGAGACTCCTCCTATCCTTAACCCCGTAGACGAAGGTGTTTTATTTTGCTTCTTCATTTATTTTTACGTATTTATTTAGGTTGGTGTTTCGCAGTCTTTCTTTTTTTCTATTTTTGTGTATTTTTTCCTTTATTTAATTTCTTCTTTGCTTCTTGGACTGAAACTGAGACTCCTCCTATCCTTAACCCCGTAGACGAAGGTGTTTTCTTTTGCTTCTTCATTTATTTTTACGTATTTATTTAGTTTGGTGTTTCGCTGTGTTTTCCTTTTTTCTTCTATTTTTCTTCTTTTCTCTTTATTCAAATTCTCCTCTTCTTGTAGGAATGAAACTGAAACACGTCCTCTTTAGTCTATTAATTTATTTTTACTTGTTTATTTAGTTTGATGTTCACAGTGTCTTCCTCTCTCCCGTTTTTTCCCCTTTTTTTTCTCTTTATTTTATATCTTCTTTGCTTGTGGGTATGAAACTGAAACACGCCTTATACTCAAACCCGAGGATGAGCAACTTCTACGAGAGTCTTTTCAAACAGGCGAACTGAGAGCTAGAGACGTTTAAGAATATCGGGTGCAGGTTTTCATAACATCTGCACGACAGGCTTAAGCCCTCGCCAAGGCCGTTACATAAGTCGCTCTGAAGGACAGCTGCTAACACTTTATGCAGCGATACTGTAATCTCTCCCTGCGGCTGTAAAGAGTAGCTCAAGCCACGACTCTTGCGCCTGTATTGTTAAACGTATCTGCGCCTTAGTTCTCCTGTTTGAAAAGCCCCTCGTAGTAGTTCCTGAAATTCGCATGGATTTGTCTTGTGATCCCAGTGATACAAGTGATACCAGTTGTACAAGGCTTATGCGTCTTGAACGGGATAATCACCCATGGGAACCCGGTTAATCTTCTCTGTGACCTTAGGAGATAGTCGTAATGGGAGACCGGTACGTTTGATATGGACCTTACACTCATGGCTGTATTGTTACGTATGACCCAAGTAGTATCACCGCACATTCTCTACCAGATTACGTTCCTTTGTTGCGTTGTAGCGCTTATTGGGTGTCAGTCAGCGCAAAGCTCATGTATAGGCTTTATATGGGCTTCGATTCAGTGTTTAGGATAGGTATTTAGACATGAAGTGATAACATATAGGGAGGCTAAGTATAAAAAGTCAGGAGGCTTTATTTAACAGCCTGAGATGACGGCGCCAGTGCAGGAAGGAGCGTACGGTAAGCTGGCGAACGCTATTGGCTGGCCTGTGCGAGTGTGTGCTTCCTTTTCTTATATCGAAAATTTTTAAAGGCCAAAAAATAAGTTAAACGCGTCTCCAGGTGTGTTTCTTTACGTTCATGGTGCAGAAACTATGTCAGATTACCACCAGGGTCATTAAACTACCCATGGATATGCCCACAAATCCTACGAAAGCCTTGTTAAATGTATGTGCTTGGGCGACGAAAGGTTTAAGAATGTGGTCCTTGGGTCGCGCGTATTCCCTGAGCCCAGCGCTGACGTAGTGATTATAGTATTGTACTACCCTTTCGCTGTCAATAGGTTCCGAGACCTGGCGTAGCTAATCTGGCACTGAATTCTTCCTATCTCGCCCGTGTGTCAGTCTTACCATCGCATATGGGACGTATCATAATTATTAGGTCCATTCATGCGCCGCCACCTCGTGGGTCCCGCGCTATGGGTGCAGCGTTTATCTTTGGAAAATAATCCTGCAGCACTTTATACCCATATATTAGTTAAAATTTAATGGTAAAGGTTCAGTGTGGTGCGGCCCTGACAGGACCCCGCGTACATGTGTAGCGGTCATTGCCTAGCAGCTCGTGACTCCCGCACTGCCGCCTCTATATGATTATACTGTATGAGTGTGTCCCTTGTTGGGCAGTGGCCTGACGCAGTGCTTGTTGCAGGGCGGCTGTGAGGACGGCGCGGCGGTGAGCTCCCTGGACGTGGACGTGACGGCCGCGTCTCCGGCCTCCTCCCACGACGGCAGCGACAACGACCCCTCAGAGTACAGCCTGGGCGGCGAGGGAGCCTCCTGCCTGGAAGACGCCACGACGCTCTACAACTAACGACGCGAGGACCGCCAGGCGGGGAGCGACGCGCCCCACGCACAGCCAGGTGTGGCCAGGCGGCGTGGCGTGGCCAGGGTTGTCAGATCTGAGCCTCGGCGCGTTAGCAAGTTCCCTCAACTCTCCTTACCTTCTTATTTCTTAAAGAAAGATTATCTATTTATTTATTTATATATTTATTTATTAATTCCTCACCAGCATTACATAGCAGTATAAGGGGATATAAATCTCTTGCCAGAGAATCAGCAGAATGTTGTTAATTTCAAGGCTGCGCGGCTATCCAGTCAATTAGCAGTGCAGCCAGTTCAGGGCCGGGCTGATTCATCTCCAAACAGATTGTTCATGACCAAATCTGGCAACCCTGGGCGTAGTGACGGGAGCGTAGCCTAGAGCGTAGACTAACAAGCTGTAGTGGGCGCTTGAAGGAAGAGGAGGAGGAGGGTAGTAGTAGTAGTTAAGGTCATTGTTATGTGTGAGTCCATCTTTCGTCCGTCTGTAGAGCGTAACGCTAACACAAAACTGAGTAAAGAATCACGTGACTTGTAGATTTGTCTTACTAACATTGGTGAACTTGGGAACGGGAGGAGGAGGAGGAGGAGGTCATTTTACAAGATCCCCGCAAGCATTTCCATCTCTAGTCTTCCTTTTGCGGTGTGATGTTGATTTTGGTGTTGATGTTGGATATGGTGACGGTGGTGGTGGTGGTGTTGACGAACTGAGACGCAGGAAGAGTCACTAGGAGCCACGTATTGGTGTTGATTATGGTGGTGGTGATGATGGCGGAGTGGTGTTGAAGTCTTGAGGTGTTGAAGGGGGCACTGCCGGGCACGCACCACCACCGCTCACCTCCACTCGCCTCCTTGACTTGGCTCGCTTGTTCTGGTACCACGTCATCACCTGCAAGACAAAGGTGGTGATGGTGATGATGGTGGTGGTGGTGGTGACGGAGCGTAGCACAGGGGTAAGGCGCCACTCTAAGCATGTCTATTATTATTATTATTATTATTATTATTATTATTATTATTATTATTATTATCATCATTATCCTTATTGTTGTTATTATTATTATCATTATCATTATCCTTATTGTTGTTATTATTATTATTATTATTATTATTATTATTATTATTATTATTATTATTATTATTATTATTATTATTATTTTTTTTATTATTGTTGTTGTTGTTGTTGTTGTTGTTGTTCCATCGACTGACTGATTCATTTTTATTTTTTATTTTATAATTTTTTTAGCCAAACCTTTCCTTCTTATTCGTTGGGGTGAAGTTATTTTATTCTATTTTTATTATCCTGTTTTTATTATTTTTTTCGTTTTAGTGAAGTTATTTATCCTATTATATTATCCAATTTTTATCCTTACTCGTTATAGTGGTTATTTTATCCTATTTTTATTTATTTATTTCTCTAGTATTTATTTTATCCTATTTTATACCTTAGAAAAACTGGTTAGTCTTCTCTGCGGCCTTGGGAAATAGGGGAACGCTCAGGTGTGCTAATTATTTTTTCACGAGAGGATGTTTTGACGTAGATGATAGGTCGTCTTCAAAGGAAAGGTTGCTATGTAGTACGCTTTTTATTTGCTTCTTTGCGGTAACTCATGTATTCAGTGCCAGTTTCACAGCTCCCCATGATCGGTTAGCAAGATCCTAAACCAATACCAGAGCCTTCGAAATTTCCTTGTATAGTGTCTGGTGTTTATATTTAAGTTCACATATTTGATGAAACTATACTAGAAAAGTCTTGTGTATTTAGTGTGGCATCGAAGACCTCCCCATTTTGGATTGTATGGGATTCTATAGTTTGGTTCGGGCTGTTACGAAGACACTGTGTTGGACTGTGAAATCGGCTCATAGTCGTAATGGGAGACAGAGACGTTTAAAAATATGGACCTCTGTCACCTCAACAGTCCCACACCATCACACACAGTTATTTCCACTACACGCACCACACAGATATGCTATAATAGTCAGCCAGCAGCCCATCCCCCCTCACCTGCTTCTCGTGCAGGCTCAGCTCCCTGGCGATGATCTTCCTCTGGGGTGGCGTGATGTACTTGTACCGCGAGAACCAAGTCTCCAGCTGGCGGGTCTGCTGCGCCGTGAACCGCACCTGACCGCCGCGCCGCCGCGTGCGTCCGGAGTCCGCCGCCGCCACCACACCTGTCGGAGCGGGCACCGTCAGTAGCCGCTCGTCACCCTTCACGTATTACTGTTATAGCATGCTGTGACCTCCGGCGGGTCGTCTTCTCTATTCAGTTAGGTCTGTTGATATACATGAATCAGTTCTCCCTTCGTATATTACAAAAAAATCATGGCAAAAAGTTCAGTATGTTAAGCTAAAGAAATCAAGTAACTGAAGAAGCCAAGTCCAAACTCTTCACTCAACTATACTTGCTTCTATAGGGGCAGTGATTAGCGGGCTTTTTCGCTCATTTATTTTTGCCCTTAAGCTGCTTCCTTCACTATAAAAATAATTAAAAAAAAACGTTGTGTCACTCACTTGTTGACAGCCGCGCCGTGTGGGGGAGGCCGGGCGGGCAGGTAACGGGATAGGCAGGCGGCGACTCCTCACACCTCACGCTCTCCGGGTAACCTCGAAGCACCACGTCCCTCGCACTGAAGAACCCCACCTCCTCTGTAGTCTTGAACCTGGTGACTGGGTGATGGTAGAGCCCCTGGGGATGGTGCAACTGGGCAGAGTGAATAGGCGGGAGGGTGGCGCTGCGAGGGTTGAATAGTGCAGTGTGGATAGATGAGAGATGTGACGAGTTAGCTGGATGATAGCCTGGCTTCTGGGGCCCCTGCAGTAGGTCCAGGGTAGGGTAGAGTGACTGAGGAGTTGGGTGAGTGTTTAGGGAGGGGCTCTGAGGTCTGGCGAGGGTAGGATGCTGAAGGAAGGCACTGCACGAGATTGAAGGAAGGGGAGGCATCGACACCCTTATATGTGACCCTGAGGGATGCTGTGGCTTGGTGGGTTGAAAGTCTTGGGCGTGTTCAGGGCGTGGGATAGGCGACGGGATGGCTGAGGCGGTGCTAGGCTGTATATTATGGGCGGGAGTCTGCGGGAAAGTACCGTGTGAAGATACTGTAGAAGGGAGAGCCAACGACGTCCTCATTTGTGACCTCAGTGAATGGTAAGGCTGGGCGGGGTGCAGTGAAGGGAGAGGCGACGGGCTGGCAGAGGCGGCGTTAGACTGTATATCAAGGGCTGGAGGCTGCATGAATGTACCATGTGAAGATACTGTATAAGGGACAGCCAGCGACGTCCTCATCTGTGACCTCAATGGATGGTAAGGGTGGGCGGGGTGCAGAGAAGGGAGAGGCGACGGGCAGGCAGAGGCGGCGTTAGACTGGAGGAAAGTGCCGTGCGAGGATGCCGTAGCGGGGACAGCCAGCGACCCCTTCGAAAGCATCAGCTGTTGACCGTGGCAGTAGGGAGTTGATGCGTGTTCCTCCTGGTAGGCAGAACGGTGGTAGAGGACGCAGTGGTTATCTATAGACGCTGGGACATCAGGCTTTGGGTCACCGCTTACGCTGGGGAATCTGGGAGGTCTTGTGCACCGCATTATGGGTTCAGGAACAATACCACAGCCTTGAGTGCCACGTATCTTTGACCTGTGAGCACTGTGAGGACGGGACATACCAGGGCACGCAGGGGGCAGCTTGTCAGTGTTAGCAAGACCTCGTAGCCACTCGGATCTTGGTGTAAGGGCGTGAGTTTCAGGGGTAAAAGCAAAGCGTAACCACTCGTAGTTTGCCTCAGGGATTTTGACATGAGGCACCCTGTTAGTATTATAAGTATTGGCATTATCATCAGGTAGACCTTGTATCCACTCAGGCTCAATGATTTGCTCGTCAGGGTTAGAAGTAAAGATTATCCACTCAGGAGATATTTCCGAGGCTTTCCCATAGTCGTGAGTAGATTTGTAGGCTTCTAAACATGCCTCTGAGCTGTCCCAGTGCGACGGAAGCGGACTTGGCTGAGAGAAGATTGAGGGTGCAGGGGAAGACGGGACAACGGGCGGAGATGCAGAGGGGTAGAGGGACGCGAAAGAGGGATTGGAGGCAGAGTGCGGGGCGGCATAGGGAAGAGAATAAGGAGAGGAATCTAGTCTCGTATTATTTTGCCAGAGTTTACAGGTGGAGGTGGTGGGGAGGGTGATGCTGGAGGTGGTGGTGGTGGGACTCCTGCACTGCTGAACGGGGATTGTGTAAAAGGTGTGGGGAGAGGAGAGGACTGACTGGAGGTGTGTTTCTGAGGGTGGTGGTGATGATACTACAGGAGGGTGGACTGTCCTCTTGGCGGGTCTCGCGAGGATGTTGTCTATCGTGAACATGGTGAGGCGAGGACGCTAAAAAAGGCGTCGAGGGAGGGAAGGAAGGAACCCGCAGGCGGCAGGATGTGGGTGGCGTGGAAGGGCGGCGGCAAGGGAGGACACTCGAGCGGCAGGGTGTGGGCAGCGAGGGAGGGTTGTAGGGGTGGTGAGCGCAAGGTGACAGGCGGCAGGGAAGGCTAATGTCCAGGAAGGGCAGCGGCAGAGATGTGGTGGCAGGTTAGGTGTGTTAATCCTGTAGGGTAGGCGACGGAGGGCTCCCCCCGGTGGCAGGGTGGGCAGGGTACGGCAGGGAAGAGTGTCTGCGGGTGTCCGGCGGGGCGGGTCTTGTGTCCAGCAGGAGGCTGAGGCGCGTGGTGTAGTCGCTGCGTCTCGTGACTCAAGAATGCGTGGCATCCGCTGCACCGGTGCCTGGCCAGTGCCCACCCCGCCCGTGTGGCCGGCACCGCGCCACGGGGGGCGGCGAGCTGGTTCCGGCGACAGATAGCGGGGAGGGGGAGACGGCTCGCGTGTGTTGGTTGTTATTTCAAAGCAGAGTGGCCACGTGTGTCTGTGTGTGTGTGTATTTACATATATATATATATATATATATATATATATATATATATATATATATATATATATATATATATAAATCTTTCTGTATATATTTCTATCTATCTACTTATCTATCTATATATGTGCATGTATGTATGTACGTATGTATGTAGGCTATTTATGTATATATATATATATATATATATATATATATATATATATATATATATATATATATATATATATATATATATATATATATATATATATATATATATATATATATATATATATATGTGTGTGTGTGTGTGTGTGTGTGTGTGTGTGTGTGTGTGTGTGTGTGTGTGTGTGTGTGTGTGTGTGTGTTTATTCATTTATTAGAGTCACAATCACACAGGTGTGAGTGAGGCGCCAATACCTGTCCTTAGATAAGACTTGAGTGCTTTATTCCGGGTATTCAGCGTCACCGCCGCGGGGGGCACTCATCCATGTAGCGTACTTTGCGTTCGTTGTATCTTAACGTGCCCGTAACGCTAATATTAATGTTAACCTGAAGCAGCCCGTAACGCTGAGGCAGGCAAGACACACATAGCGTACTCTGTTCTTTGTATCTCAAAATGGCAATAATGTTAATACATATTCCTTTAGTGTTGACGAAGCAGCTCGTAACGCTAAGCTAGGCAAGGATAAGAAATTTCCCGTGCATTGATAAATGGATCAAATTCACTAGCTGTGGAAGTAATACAAATGTGATTGAAAGGTTGAAATGGAGGCTGAGCAGATTTGTGAATGGGGACGACGGGGTCAGTTTGTGAATGAACGGTTTGTGAATGAGCATCCGCTTGTACTAGACTGGAGATTTTGCCTGACTGATCGTTCCCTCGAAGCCACTTCACACCCTTATGTAGTCTTGTGAATATTGCATAGACATCCCAGCGGCATTTTTTACACTGGGGATTCTTTGTTTTGTGTTTTGGACACTGAAAGCTCTAATATGCCAACGTGGATTGTTTCCCAAATGATTCATAATAGGAAACTTGAGCCATCTAGCAAGGAGAAGTGAGCTATTTATATATCCTCGGCATAGACTATTAATGGGAACGAAACACAATGAATAGCGGGCAAACGGTACGTCCTAATACACACACACACACACACACCTATACCTAAAACCAAAATAAATCAATGAGAAGTAAAATACAACCTTCAATGCAAATACTTTAGTCACCGATCCAACCCTTACCAAGTTTTCTGTAACTAGCTCGACGCGGGCGGCTCAAAGACTAAACCAGACGCGGCGGACGAAGAAATATCAAAACTAAACGAATAAAACTGACTTAGACTGTGAACCAATGCATGTGGGACTGACATAGCGATAGAGGGACACTTTCACAACCCCCACGTGGCAGAGCTTCCTCCCCAACACAGCTGAGAGTCCTGACTTAGCCCCTAGTAGGAAGGGCGTTCTTGGGGTACTTCATGGGGACAACTCTGGGCCCTATCCACTCCTGCATAAGGGGAATGTGTGGCCCCGGAAACTATGGCGCTTGTGGCTTGAGGGCAGTGTTAGATAGGGGGTTTATCAGGAACAAGGCAGGGACAGAGGGTTCAACACCAATCACCACCGTCCTCATTATTTACTGGTGTCTCTTTCTCTCGGCCAGCGTGACTCCTCTCCTCTCAACACCATTGCCACCACCACCACCACCACCACTACCACTTTGAGAAACACGTGGTCAACACCAATGCCATACGATTAACACCTCCGCTACGCCATCACCACCATCATCACCACATTCATAACAGGTGTCCTTCCTTGTGAATCTTGACCTCAACACCACCACTGTCACCACCACCACCACCACCACCATGCCATACACATGCCCGGCATCATCACCACCATCACGCCTTTATCAAAAACATATATTAATTTATGTAAGTTAATTTATTCACATATATTTATTTATTTATTAATTCATACTTCTTATCTTATTATTTCCTACTTTTCGACTTCATATTCGTATTTTTTTTTTCTTTTTCTTTATGTTTTCCTTATTTCATTTTATTATTTGTTTTTAGTATATTCCTTCGTTCTGTAGGGAAATAGGGGCGTGATAGTAGTGATGGTGGTGATGGTGATGGTGGTGATGGTGGTGGTGGTGGTGGTGATAATGGTGGTTTGAACAGAGGTCACAAGATGGAGGCGGAGATGGGAAGCTGGCAACACACACACACACACACACACACTAACACTTTAGGCCAGTGGTTCTCAAACTTTCTGACATTGTTACCCCTGACAGCGCAGAGGTAGAGGACAATTACCCCTAGCCCCCATTCCTGTTCATTTACAATTATTTTACATGAAATTATAGGAAAGGAAAATATAATATTTAATTATTTACTCATTTTAATGCATTTTTTTATTAGAAAATCAGTATTTAATACAGAATAAGAAATTTAGGCATTATTTCCTTTGATAAGAGATAAAATTAAAGCGTTTTTACTTTAAATTTATAGCTAATTGGAATGAAACCTTTTTTTTGGTGATTAAGATAAATATAATAAATTTTATTGCTACATTAATCAGAAAAAATAATGGAATCCTAGTTTTTAATAGATTTTAATATATTTTATAACTAAGTTGTAAAAAATGTAACTTCCTTAATAAATGAAAAGTTGAGAGATACATGTTTGACAAAAAAATAAAATATTTTTCTTTTGTGAAAAAAAATATTAATGCATTATTTCATTCTCAACTGAGAAAATAAAAACATTATTGTTGTGTTATTAATGGGAAACATGGGATTGTTTTCTCTTTACTAATCTATCAATGCAAGGGTCTGTAGAGGACAGTGCACATCGCATATCAGCATCTGTGTCTTTCAGCTGGTTCCTAGCTTTGGTTTTAATTGAAACTAAAGCTGAGAAACCTGCCTCACAGCGGTAAGTTGTGGCAAAAGGGATGAGCACATTTAGAGCTCTCTGTGAGAGAATGGGATATTCCTTCTCCTGTTTGGCCCAGAAAGTAATCAACTCTTCATTTTGATAATCTACTTCCAGGGATTTATCCTCTCTTAATGCAAGAAATTCAAGCTTTGCTGCTATGTCACTGTCCTCAATAATTTCTTCATCCACAGTAAATGGTTTAGTTACCCAAGCTCTCTTGCCTCGCTTATCAAGGTCAGGAAAGTAACTACTGATTGTTTCAGTCATAACACGAAGGTGCTCTTCAATAAGATCAACAAATGAACAGTCTTCTTCAGTACTGGTTAGTAGTGTTGTTAGTTCTGAAAAGACTGCTGTGTCACCAGCATGAACACGACGCTGATAAAGCTGAATTTTTCTTTGAAAAGCAGCAACTTTATCTTGGGTACTTAAAACATTTACAATGTAAATGTTTTAAGTACCAAAAAAATTATATGCATTCGCAGGATTGGGTATGCAGTTTTGTTAAAAAAAACTGCACTTCTACTTTATTATTATTTATCAATTTACTGAATTTTACTCTAAAGTATTTTTAATTTTAGAAATACCTCATTACCCCTCAGAAACGGCTTCATTACCCCCATGGGGGTAATTACCCCCAGTTTGAGAACCACTGCTTTAGGCACAGTACGACCCAATATTTTTCTCCTTTCTTTCCCATTTTTCATTTCTTAATTTTTTTTTTCTCTTCCCTTCTATTTACCGTCTTTCACAACATTTTTTCTACTCGTTTTCCTTCCTTCTCTTCATTCTTTCCATCCTTTCCTCTTTCCCTCTCCTTCCTTT
Organism: Eriocheir sinensis; assembly: GCF_024679095.1. Classification (NCBI taxonomy): domain Eukaryota; kingdom Metazoa; phylum Arthropoda; class Malacostraca; order Decapoda; family Varunidae; genus Eriocheir; species Eriocheir sinensis. Next base: position 78,162 of record NC_066575.1, on the reverse strand, counting down.
CTTCTTTCCCTCTATCTTCTCCTTATTCTCAGTCATCATGCACATCTTCATAGCTCATAGTACTGGTTTTTCGCTTCTCCCTTCCTTCCTTCCATTCCTCCCTTCCTTCTCTCCCTCATTCCCTCTCATTCCTTTCTTCCATCACATCTTTACAGGCAACTGAATACCCATAACAGGCAGACACACAGGGTCATAACTATTAAACGTCTCGGGCTCCCATTACGACTATTTTCCGTGGCCACAGAGAAAACTTACCGGACTTACATGGGTGATTCTCCCGTTCAAGATGCAGAAGTCGTGTAAAACTATCACTGGCATTACGAGACACTCCATTGATACCCCAGGAACTTCTATGAGAGACTTTTCAAACAGGCGAATTGAGGCGCGGATATGTTAAAGAGTATGGGCATGTGATGGGTTTGAGTGTGATGTCTAATATTTAACTTGCTCATAGAAGGAAAAAGAGGCAGAACGTAAGGTGGAGTGAAGGGTTGACAGAGGCGTCGTTCATATCAAAGCAGGTTACCCTTTTACTTTCTACTCGTTATGGTTATAGAAAACGAGAAGACTTTATACAAAACTGAATCAGACGGTCTTCTGAACGGAAAGAAAGAATGAAGGAAGGAAGGGAGAAAGGAGGAAAGGAGAAGAAAGAGAGAAGGAAAAAAAAGAAAGAAATTAATGAATAAATGAAGGAAGGAAGGAAGGACTGAAGAAAAAAGAGAAAGAAAAAAGAAAGAAATGAATGAATGAAGGAAGGAAGGAAAGAAAGTAGGAAGGAAGGAAGGAAGGACTGAAGAAATGAAGAAAAAAGAGAAAGAAAGAAAAGAAAGAAATGAATGAATGAAGGAAGGAAGGAAAGAAAGTAGGAAGGAAGGAAGGAAGGGAGGCAGGAAACATCAGTCACCCCGAATCCCAGAGGGTGTGGTGCCAGGGTGGGCGTGGCGGGGACTGTGCCGAGGCGTGGGCGTGGCGTGGGTGGCGTGGTGAGCCTTGCCAAACCACCCCCATCTATCACGCTTTGGCCTTGACCGTGAATGACCTGAGCTGACCATTGCATTGTGGAGACTTGTGGATTAGAGAGTTTCTTTCTTTCTTTCTTGCCATCTCTATTCTTTTGTATCTGTCTATCTATCTATCTATCAATCTATCTATATTTCTTCTTTTATGTCTTAATTATCATCTCTCTCTCTCTCTCTCTCTCTCTCTCTCTCTCTCTCTCTCTCTCTCTCTCTCTCTCTCTCTCTCTATGTATTTCTCTATTTACCTTTTCTCTCCCTTAACCGGTCAGACTGTCACTCCCTTTCTCTCTCTCTCTCTCTCCCCCTCCAAATCTCTGTCTCTCCTTTTTCTGCCTGTCTCTCTCCTCCCCGTCTTCCTCCCCTTCCTGTCTTTTTTTCTCCTCCCTGTCTCTCCCTCGCGTTCCTTCTCCGCATCTTGGCTTGCGTAAGGAAGGTAATGTTTCTTGCGTGGAGGGAAAGTTTCTTGACTCGAACAGAGAAGCAAACATTTCTTGGCTCGTATAAAGGGAAGGTTTCTTACGGCGCTGTGACCTGAATCTTGTGTGTGTGTGTGTGTGTGTGTGTGTGTGTGTGTGTGTGTGTGTGTGTGTGTGTGTGTGATTGCCAGGCCAGACCAAATAAAGTACCTTTAAACGTGTTTGGACTTGTTTTGTGTTTTCCTAGCATGTGTTTCAGAGGAGGATAAAGAAAATAGGTGGAAAGGAGAGACAAAAGGGAGAAGAAAAAAGTAGAAAGAAGTAGGAATGAGGAGGAGGAGGAGGAGGAGGAAAGGGATTAGTTAAAAGTAATAAAAGCTAAGAGAATGCATAGATAAATCCCATATGCCTCACCTTCTCACCCCTCCCTATTCTCCCCTTCCTCTCCTCCCCCTTTCCCAGTAGGTACACGCCCCCCGCCGGCCCCCTGAGTCCCCCCCCCCTTCCCTTGGGTTCTCGTGGTTGCCACCTGATCCCCAGAAATTGGAAAAGTTTGCCCAGCCTGAAGGAGACTCAAATAGCTCTGATCAAACTGTTAGTGTGTGCGTGTACGTGTGTGTGTGTATGTGTGTGTGTGAAGGGTCAAACTACCTAGTCTAGTTTGAGACGTACCTTGCAACAGCCTGTGTGATTTGTCTTCCAATTTTAAGAGTTCATGAAATAGATCATTAGTAACATGCATGAATTTATTGCGATCCGATAGAATGTTACCCAATTTAGTAATATAATAATCTCTGAAGAGTAAAACTACGCCATAACCTTTATCTGGCGTTGTCACGATGAGGGAAGACTTATTGCCGAGGGTTTATAAAAGCAGTTCTCGTCCTTAGGAAGGTTGTGGACGGTCGAGTTCAGATTTCTTCCATAGAAGGACTCAACCGCAGTTTGTTTTAAGTTACTTTTGAAGTATTCAAAGTTTCCTTCATCTTTTTTTATGCAGTCTTATGTGGCTAATGTTTTAAAGTTTCTCAAAATCAAGGAAATGATTAACGAATTTAGGCCGCGCGTCAATGGCCTTCAGAATCACGCTTATTTAGATGGAATTAACACTTGCTCATGGTAAAGTTTATACACTTGTTCCAGATAATGTTTGAAGACTCACAAACCAGCTAAATTAAGACCTGCAACAGTCCATTACCTGGGTATTAAATGTGGTGTAGCACTTCAATGGTGGAAATACAAACCTTACCTTTCAAGACCTTCATCAGTCCATTACCTGGCTATTAAATGTGGTGCAGAGCTTCAAGATTCTCTATTCGTTTTTCTTTGCATTTTTTCCCCTTTCCAATCTCCCTTTCTCTCTTACTGGCTCCCATTCCCTTTCCATCCCCAACATTCCCTTACAAATACCACAAGATAAACACCCCACTATCTATCACAGAGGCAGAGAGAGGCATGGGAGTGTTACGTTGCCAGGCTACCAGTGAAGGCCAATTACATGCCAACCACAGTGGACAGGTTAATGCAGTGCAGTGCTGAGGTAAATTCTTCTCACTCAACCGTTGCTTTTGTTAGGTAACCAAATACTTCCTGATACTATTTAAACATACATAATTAAGGCAACAATTATGAGATACAGAGAAATGATGAACTGGAGGTAAAGACAGAACACACAGAGATAAGAGAGAGACAGAACTAGACATAATTAAGGCAAGAATTATGAGATACAGAGAAATGATGAACTGTGAGGTAAAGACAGAACACACAAAGAGAGACAGAACTAGACATAAGGCAAGAATTATGAGATAGAGAGAAATGATGAACTGTGAGGTAAAGACAGAACACAGAGATAAGAGAGAGACAGAACTAGACATAATTAAGGCAAGAATTATGAGATAGAGAGAAATGATGAACTGTGAGGTAAAGACAGAACACACAGAGATAAGAGAGACAGAACTACACATAAGGCAAGAATTATGAGATAGAGAGAAATGATGAACTGGAGGTAAAGACAGAACACACAGAGATAAGAGAGAAAGGATGAACTGTGAGGTAAAGAGAGAACACACAGAGATAAGAGAGAAAGAACTAGACATAATTAAGGCAAGAATTATGAGATACAGAGAAATGATGAACTGTAAGGTAAAGAGAGAACACACAGAGATAAGAGAGAAAGAACTAGACATAATTAAGGCAAGAATTATGAGATACAGAGAAATGATGAACTGTGAGGTAAAGACAGAACACACAGAGATAAGAGAGAGACAGAACTAGACATAATTAAGGCAAGAATTATGAGATAGAGAGAAATGATGAACTGGAGGTAAAGACAGAACACACAGAGATAAGAGAGAGACAGAACTAGACATAAGGCAAGAATTATGAGATAGAGAAATGTTGATCTGTGAGGTAAAGACAGAACACACAAAGAGAGACAGAACTAGACATAATTAAGGCAAGAATTATGAGATACAGAGAAATGATGATCTGTGAGGTAAAGACAGAACACACAGAGAGAGACAGAACTAGACATAAGGCAAGAATTATGAGATACAGAGAAATGATGATCTGTGAGGTAAAGACAGAACACACAGAGATAAGAGAGAGACAGAACTAGACATAATTAAGGCAAGAATTATGAGATACAGAGAAATGATGATCTGTGAGGTAAAGACAGAACACACAAAGAGAGACAGAACTAGACATAAGGCAAGAGTTATGAGATACAGAGAAATGATGAACTGTGAGGTAAAGACAGAACACACAAAGAGGGACAGAAATAGACATAAGGCAACAATTATGAGATACAGAGAAATGATGAACTGTGAGGTAAAGACAGAACACACAGAGAGAGACAGAACTAGACATAAGGCAAGAATTATGAGACAGAGAAATTATGAACTGTGAGGTAAAGACAGAACACACAGAGAGACAGAACTAGACATAAGGCAAGAATTATGAGACAGAGAAATGATGAACTGTGAGGTAAAGACAGAACACACAGAGAGACAGAACTAGACATAAGGCAAGAATTATGAGAGACAGAGAAATGATGAACTGTGAGGTAAAGACAGAACACACAAAGAGAGACAGAGCTAGACATAATTAAGGCAAGAATTATGAGATACAGAGAAATGATGAACTGTGAGGTAAAGACAGAACACACAAAGAGACAGAACTAGACATAATTAAGGCAACAATTATGAGATACAGAGAAATGATGAACTGTGAGGTAAAGACAGAACACACAAAGAGACAGAACTAGACATAATTAAGGCAAGAATTATGAGATACAGAGAAATGATGAACTGTGAGGTAAAGACAGAACACACAAAGAGACAGAACTAGACATAATTAAGGAAACAATTATGAGATACAGAGAAATGATGATCTGTGAGGTAAAGACAGAACACACAAAGAGAGACAGAACTAGACATAATTAAGGCAAGAATTATGAGATAGAGAGAAATGATGAACTGGAAGTAAAGACAGAACACACAGAGATAAGAGAGAAAGGATGAACTGTGAGGTAAAGAGAGAACACACAGAGATAAGAGAGAAAGAACTAGACATAATTAAGGCAAGAATTATGAGATACAGAGAAATGATGATCTGTGAGGTAAAGACAGAACACACAGAGATAAGAGAGAAAGGATGAACTGTGAGGTAAAGACAGAACACACAGAGATAAGAGAGAAAGGATGAACTGTGAGGTAAAGACAGAACACACAGAGATAAGAGAGAAAGGATGAACTGTGAGGTAAAGACAGAACACACAGAGATAAGAGAGAAAGAACTAGACATAATTAAGGCAAGAATTATGAGATAGAGAAATGATGAACTGTGAGGTAAAGACAGAACACACAAAGAGAGACAGAACTAGACATAAGGCAAGAGTTATGAGATACAGAGAAATGATGAACTGTGAGGTAAAGACAGAACACACAGAGATAAGAGAGAGACAGAACTAGACATAATTAAGGCAAGAATTATGAGATACAGAGAAATGATGAACTGTGAGGTAAAGACAGAACACACAGAGATAAGAGAGACAGAACTAGACATAATTAAGGCAAGAACTATGAGATAGAGAGAAATGATGAACTGTGAGGTAAAGACAGAACACACAAAGAGAGACAGAACTAGACATAATTAAGGCAAGAATTATGAGATAGAGAGAAATGATGAACTGTGAGGTAAAGACAGAACACACAGAGATAAGAGAGACAGAACTAGACATAATTAAGGCAAGAATTATGAGATACAGAGAAATGATGAACTGTGAGGTAAAGACAGAACACACAGAGATAAGAGAGAGACAGAACTAGACATAATTAAGGCAAGAATTATGAGATACAGAGAAATGATGAACTGTGAGGTAAAGACAGAACACACAGAGATAAGAGAGAAAGAACTAGACATAATTAAGGCAAGAATTATGAGATAGAGAGAAATGATGAACTGTGAGGTAAAGACAGAACACACAAAGAGACAGAACTAGACATAAGGCAAGAGTTATGAGATAGAGAGAAATGATGAACTGTGAGGTAAAGACAGAACACACAAAGAGAGACAGAACTAGACATAATTAAGGCAAGAGTTATGAGATACAGAGAAATGATGAACTGTGAGGTAAAGACAGAACACACAAAGAGACAGAACTAGACATAAGGCAAGAGTTATGAGATAGAGAAATGATGAACTGTGAGGTAAAGACAGAACACACAAAGAGAGACAGAACTAGACATAAGGCAAGAGTTATGAGATACAGAGAAATGATGAACTGTGAGGTAAAGACAGAACACACAAAGAGAGACAGAACTAGACATAATTAAGGCAACAATTATGAGATACAGAGAAATGATGAACTGGAGGTAAAGACAGAACACACAGAGATAAGAGAGACAGAACTAGACATAATTAAGGCAACAATTATGAGATACAGAGAAATGATGAACTGTGAGGTAAAGACAGAACACACAAAGAGAGACAGAACTAGACATAAGGCAAGAATTATGAGATACAGAGAAATGATGAACTGTGAGGTAAAGACAGAACACACAGAGATAAGAGAGACAGAACTAGACATAAGGCAAGAATTATGAGATAGAGAGAAATGATGAACTGTGAGGTAAAGACAGAACTAGACATAATTAAGGCAAGAATTATGAGATAGAGAGAAATGATGAACTGGAGGTAAAGACAGAACACACAGAGATAAGAGAGACAGAACTAGACATAATTAAGGCAAGAATTATGAGATACAGAGAAATGATGATCTGTGAGGTAAAGACAGAACACACAGAGAGAGACAGAACTAGACATAAGGCAAGAATTATGAGATACAGAGAAATGATGAACTGGAGGTAAAGACAGAACACACAGAGATAAGAGAGACAGAACTAGACATAAAGCAAGAGTTATGAGATACAGAGAAGTGATGAACTGGAGGTAAAGACAGAACACACAAAGAGAGACAGAACTAGACATAATTAAGGCAACAATTATGAGATACAGAGAAATGATGAACTGTGAGGTAAAGACAAAACACACAAAGAGACAGAAATAGACATAAGAGAAATGATGAACTGTGAGGTAAAGACAGAACACATAAGAGACAGAACTAGACATAATTAAGGCAAGAATTATGAGACACAGAGAAATGATGAACTGGAGGTAAAGACAAACACAAAGAGAGACAGAAATAGACATAAGGCAAGAATTATGAGATACAGAGAAATGATGAACTGTGAGGTAAAGACAGAACACACAAAGAGAGACAGAACTAGACATAATTAAGGCAACAATTATGAGATACAGAGAAATGATGAACTGTGAGGTAAAGACAAAACACACAAAGAGAGACAGAAATAGACATAAGGCAAGAATTATGAGATACAGAGAAATGATGAACTGTGAGGTAAAGACAGAACACACAAAGAGAGACAGAACTAGACATAATTAAGGCAACAATTATGAGATAGAGAGAAATGATGAACTGTGAGGGAAAGACAGAACACACAAAGAGAGACAGAACTACACATAAGACAAGAGTTATGAGATACAGAGAAATGATGAACTGTGAGGTAAAGACAGAACACACAAAGAGAGACAGAACTAGACTTAAGGCAAGAATTATGAGATAGAGAGAAATGATGAACTGTGAGGTAAAGACAGAACACACAGAGATGAGAGAGACAGAACTAGACATAAGGCAAGAGTTATGAGATACAGAGAAATGATGATCTGTGAGGTAAAGACAGAACACACAGAGATGAGAGAGACCGAAGTATTATAAAGAGGAGTGGGAGAGAGAATTTATATTAGAGTTGGCTGACGATTAGAAATGGATCTTGGTATGTAAGGAAAATTGTGTACAAGTGTGTGAGTGCCCTATAAGGAACAGCTGGCTGGGATGATTAAGAGAGAGCGATCGAGGATTAATTAAAAAGATGAGAGGGCAATCAAGATATATATATGAGGAAGAATGTATTAACTGTGAGGTAAGGACAGAACCCACAGAGATAACAGAGACAGAACTAGACATGGCTTTGCTGTGACGTACTCTCCCAGGAATATCCCCATATGCAAGGAAATAGCCCCAATAACGAAGATAAGTTTCCAGATTTTGCTCACATGTGGGTAGTTTTAAGCCACTCGGCGGCGGGTGAAAAATCCCAGCTTGGTGGCACCGGGCAGGGATTGAACTCACGTTGTCCCGAATGTGGCGCCATCATGCTATCCGCTCAGCCACCACCTCCCCCACTGCTCCGTCCATGGTATACGCGTTGCCCACACGGGTCAGCTAAACGCAGGTAGGACAAGGCTTCTTCACCATGGACGGGCTTGTCAACCTGGTGGAGAGAGAGGTAGGTTAGGGTAGCTTAGGGTAGGGTAAGGTAGGTTAGGTAAGGAGGAGAGGCTAGATTTGGCAGGGAGGGAGAGATATGGCAGGGACACAGGCATGGAGAGAGTGATTTGGCAGGGACATGTTAAGAGAGCAGGGGAGGACACAGTGCTGGGAGTTTTAGTAGAGGACCTGGAAACAGTGCTCAGAAGGGAAAGACTCCGATGATTTGGACATGTAAAGAGAGCAGGGGAGGACACAGTGCTGGGAGTTTTAGTAGAGGACCTGGAAACAGTGCTCAGAAGGGAAAGACTCCGATGATTTGGACATGTAAAGAGAGCAGGGGAGGATACAGTGCTGGGAGTTTTAGTAGAGGACCTGGAAACAGTGCTCAGAAGGGAAAGACTCCGATGATTTGGACATGTAAAGAGAGCAGGGGAGGACACAGTGCTGGGAGTTTTAGTAGAGGACCTGGAAACAGTGCTCAGAAGGGAAAGACTCCGATGATTTGGACATGTAAAGAGAGCAGGGGAGGATACAGTGCTGGGAGTGTTGGAGAGATTGGAGGTAGAAGGAAGGAGACCAGTTGGTAGACCTAGGAAAACATGGAGAAGGTGTATACAGGAAGACTTAGCAGTGATGGGATTGGATGAGCATTGGGCAGAAGACAGAGTAGAATGGAGGTAGAAGGAAGGAGACCAGTTAGTAGACCTAGGAAAACATGGAGAAAGTGTGTACAGGAAGACTTGGCACCGATGGGATTGGATGAGCATTGGGTAGAAGACAGAGTAGAATGGAGGTAGAAGGAAGGAGACCAGTTGGTAGATAAGGAAAACATGAAGAAGGTGTGTACAGGAAGACTTGGGATTGATAGGACTGTGTAAGCATTGGATGGAAGACAGAGCAGAATGGAGGTAGAAGGAAGGAGACCAGCTGGTAGACCTAGGAAAACGTGGAGGTGGTGTGTACAGGAAGACTTGGGATTGATAGGACTGTATAAGCATTGGGCGGAAGACAGAGTAGAATGAAGGAGAGCCATAAAGCGTCCAACCGCTCAGGAAGATTGAATTTAATGGACCTTAACCTAAATAATGATGATGATAATGACATTGTACTTACCAGGGATTGAGTGGTCATAGTAATAGAAGTAGTATCACTCATCAGCTGTCATGGAAGTACTATATAAGGGATTCAATAGTACACATAGTAGCAGTATAGAGGATTTAATAGTACACATAGCAGTATAGAGGATAGTAATAGTAATAGTAGTAGTAGTAGTCTCAGCGATCTCCTTGAGTCCGTCGTCAATGTAGATGCCGTTCACCACCTTAGTAACATTGATGTGGCCGAGGTCAACAACATCGGCCGAGCACATCTCACAGAACTCCTTGTCCGGGGCGAGCTTGACCCGGCCGCCAACCTTCAGCCAGCTCAATCTCCGCCGACGCTCCCTGGGAAAGGTCAGGTCAGGTTAGGTTAGGTTAGGTCGCGAGAGGTCATGGTGGGATCAAACGAGGGTGGGTTATGTTTTAGGAGGCAAGTAGAGAAATGGAAAAATCACTGGGCTATTTTTTTATATATATATATATATATTTTTTTTTTTTGTGTGTGTGTGTGTGTGTGTGTGTGTGTGTGTGTGTGTGTGTGTGTGTGTGTGTGTGTGTGTGTAGTGGAAGGCAGGGTACAGGGTTCCTCTTCTTACTAAAACCTTGATTAAAATAAAATAAATAAATATATATAAATCCTGGGACCTGTTTTATTCTTATGTTATGTAAATGGTATGTCAATTAGTGTTTCCTATCTGCTACTTTTATATGCAGATGACACAGTATATATATTAGCTGTAACACACAAGGATGCCACATGTAATAATCATACTATTGAGCCAATCTGCGAGTTTATTTTCTTCAACAATGACACCTAGTCTTTCCATATGGTCTAATTCCTTCTTAAGTTTATCCCTCAGAGCAACAGGTATTTCTCTAGGAGGGTGAGCCACAGGGACAACACTTGGATCAAACTGTAATTCAACTGTTGGAAAGTTGGAAAGTTTTGTTAAGTGGGTGCAACATCTGTGGTCATATGCCGGAGAGAGACAGAAGGGGAAAGAATTATAGGAGAAGGGAACAGACCCCAGGAGACGGGACACAACCCCCGATTAATACCTGGTACCCATTCACTGCTGGGTGGACAGGGGCGTAGGGTATTGGAAAAGCCGCCCAAATTTTTCCACTCTGCCCGGGAATTGAACCCGGGCTCTCTCAGCCAAGTAATTTACCTGTACCATCCAGCAGGCATCCCAGTCCCTCAAATACATCAAAGAATTCCTCCAACATACCATTTGAACCATGAATTGTAGGCAATGTCCAGCGCACACCTGTGGTCGATGCGTGTGTAGGCATTGGCACCCTTCAGCTGCATGGGCGGAACCTTAGACATCTGTAGGAGAGAGAGAAAGAGAGAGATTGACAAATAATATAGAGGGAGAGGAAGATAACAGTAAGATACAGGGATTTTAACACGATAATGAGGTTAACCCGGTAGCAGCGATGGGCCAAATTTGTGGCTTTACCGTGTAGCAGCGACAGGCCAAATTTGTGCCATGATATAAACCCCAAAAAATAGATGATACATAATCTGATCGCAAATACTTTGATATATAGGAAATGGTTTGTGTGAGGGGCGATTTTTTCTCATTTTTCTCGCTTGGAGGGACCATTAAGAAACATGATCCCCGCTGCTACTGGGTTAATATCTGCATTTTTATGAGCGTTTTTTTCAAGTTCATTGCGCAGAGGAAGGGTCAGACTACCACCAGGGTCATCAAACTACCCATGGAAATGCCCCAAACACCTATGAAAGCCTTGTCAATTATTTTTTTTCTACAACAAAGGAGACAGCTCAAGGGCACACACAAAAAAGGAAACTATATTAAAAAAAAAAAGCCCGCTACTCGCTGCTCCCAAATACCATGTGTCAATTTCTGTGCAGATGACAAAAACCTGGATCTTCAAGTCCCTCCCTGTCTTAGCCTGTGGGGGGAGTCTCAACGCCCTGCCCCTGCTGTGGGTGGTGTGGGGGTGTGTGGGGGTCTGGTGCAGGGCCCACAGCTCCACCGTCAGGCTCAGGGGGGAGTCTCCAGGTCCGACAGGTGCTGGGGTGGGGGGAAGGCACCATATCAGAACACTCCTTACCCTGAGAGCATGTCAAGATATGTAACATTGCAACATTCAGTAGATATGTGCCATTAAAACCTCTCTTGAACCCAGCTATTAAAACCTCTTGTAAACCCAGCCAGTAAAACCTCTCTTGAACCCAGCTATTAAAACCTCTCTTGAACCTAGCCATTAAAACCTCTCTTGAACCCAGCCATTAAAACCTCTCTTGAACCCAGCTATTAAAACCTCTTGTAAACCCAGCCAGTAAAACCTCTCTTGAACCCAGCTATTAAAACCTCTTGTAAACCCAGCCAGTAAAACCTCTCTTGAACCCAGCTATTAAAACCTCTCTTGAACCCAGCCATTAAAACCTCTTGTAAACCCAGCCAGTAAAACCTCTCTTGAACCCAGCTATTAAAACCTCTTGTAAACCCAGCCAGTAAAACCTCTCTTGAACCCAGCTATTAAAACCTCTTGTAAACCCAGCCAGTAAAACCTCTCTTGAACCCAGCCATTAAAACCTCTCTTGAACCCAGCTATTAAAACCTCTCTTGAACCCAGCTATTAAAACCTCTCTTGAACCCAGCTATTAAAACCTCTAGTGAACCCAGCGATTAAAACCTCTTGAACCCAGCTATTAAAACCTCTCTTGAACCCAGCTATTAAAACCTCTTGTAAACCCAGCCAGTAAAACCTCTCTTGAACCCAGCTATTAAAACCTCTTGTAAACCCAGCCAGTAAAACCTCTCTTGAACCCAGCTATTAAAACCTCTTGTAAACCCAGCCATTAAAACCTCTCTTGAACCCAGCCATTAAAACCTCTCTTGAACCCAGCTATCAAAACCTCTTGTAAACCCAGCCATTAAAACCTCTTGTGAACCCAGCCATTAAAACTTCTTGTAAACCCAGCCATTAAAACTTCTTGTAAACCCAGCCATTAAAACTTCTTGTAAACCCAGCCATTAAAACCTCTTGTAAACCCAGCCATTAAAACCTCTTGTAAACCCAGCTATTAAAACCTCTTGCAAACCCAGCTATTAAAACCTCTTGTCAACCCAGCTATTAAAACCTCTCTTGAACCCAGCTATTAAAACCTCTCTTGAACCCAGTTATTAAAACCTCTCTTGAACCCAGCTATTAAAACCTCTCTTGAACCCAGCCATTAAAACCTCTTGTAAACCCAGCCATTAAAACCTCTTGTAAACCCAGCCATTAAAACCTCTTGTAAACCCAGCCATTAAAACCTCTTGTAAACCCAGCCATTAAAACCTCTTGTAAACCCAGCCATTAAAACCTCTTGTAAACCCAGCCATTAAAACCTCTTGTCAACCCAGCCATTAAAACCTCTTTTGAACCCAGCCATTAAAACCTCTCTTGAACCCAGCTATTAAAACCTCTTGTAAACCCAGCTATTAAAACCTCTCTTGAACCCAGCTATTAAAACCTCTCTTGAGCCCAGCTATTAAAACCTCTTGTAAACCCAGCCATTAAAACCTCTCTTGAACCCAGCTATTAAAACCTCTTGTAAACCCAGCCATTAAAACCTTACCTTATCGCTTGTGTGAGTCCTCCCCTGCATAGGAACAGCCGCGTCATCCAGGGATAGACCAGGGAATCAACCACTCACATCCACGGTAGACCAGGCAATCGACCACTCCTCCTGGGGCCGGTAGACCAGGAAATCAACCACTCAGCGGATGACCAGTGTTGTGTAGCTCTCCAGTCTGAAATCGAGGGAGTTTGTAACCTAACCGATCATGGATATTAATTAGTGTTTTTACTCAAAGACAAACTGTGTGCGATGAACATTCAGCGAGTCGGAAATAATAACTGGATATTTACGACACAATAACAAAAATATGACATCACACCTGAACCATTGGACACCTGTGACATTATCCATGAAGGCAATTAGGGCACTCACTCACCAGGACGTCTCAGAATAAGTGCGCCGAGGATTATTATCGAGGCTAACATGGCGGTAGTCCGGGGCGTGGAACCTCATCAACGGTAGCGGTGTGTTCTGTGGTTGAAGCTCGGCCGTGGAGGTTTCTTGGAGACTCGAGTGGATATGGTAATGCCCGGGTGGAGCAGCAACGGCCGTAGAGGGTTGGGATGTACACTGTAGTCTTATGTATACTGTAGAGTCTTCCATGGCAAACATTGCCTGTTCTTTACTAACTAGAGAGAGAGAAAGACACAGAGAGAGAGACAGAGAGAGAGAGAGAGAGAGAGAGAGACAGAGACAGAGCAACACACACACACAGACGTACGCACAGTGCAGTGAGGGAGAATTAAGCAACACACACACACACAGACGTACACAGTGCTGGGAGGGAGGAAGGACAGGCAGCATGGCGGTACATTGTTTATTACGGAACGAAATTCGCGTTACAGCTGCAAGGTGCTCTCAACCACAATGCCTTACAAAACCAGCAGTAGTTACCTCCTCCTGCTGCAGCGACCTCCCCAAGACGGAGGGCCCCCAGACCCCGCCCAGCGAGGATGCGCCTCCCCGGCCACCTGGTCAAAGCCTGGTCAACCAGTCAGCCAGAGAGGTGCGCCCCCGCCGACAGGGCCCAGAAGCCTTCCGCATCGGGCGGGTCACCACAGCCTCCTCTTCTTGCTGCTCAGGAACACAACAGGCTAAAAGGCAACAGTTACACACACGGACATATAAAAAAAAGAAATCCTAACCGACATCTCAGAGGGAGACGCCCAAAGGCGGCAGACTCAAACGCAGAACGGAACACACCCGTTCTGTGAAAGAGCCAACCGTTGTACCCCTAACACCCTAGGCCCCACCAGCCTCCTCCTGTGAGGAAAACTGGTCCTCAGTTTGGGCAGCTCGGAAGGAGCTACCCTGACGGCAAAGCTGTAACACAGACTGGCCCGTGTACAACTCCGCCGCCTAAACTAACACCTTGCCAGACCTCCCTACGGGAGAATCTGACATCTATCTGCGCGTCTTTCAAGCGTTGCTCCGACTCCCTAACCGCCCGACCACCCGTCCGCCCGCCCGTTCCCACGTCCGCCCGCCCGTCCGCCCATCCGCCCCTCGCTTCCCCGCCCGCGCAAGCGTGCGAGCAGAGGTACGACGAGCGTCAGTGCGGCGGAACGTAGCGTACGGGTTCCGTGCGTTCGTACGTGTAGCCGTACGGCTCAGCGTAGACGCTGCTGCCTGCCTACCTGACCGAGGGTGGGGTGCCCGCCCGACAACCTGACCGCAAGGTGGCCTGCCTACCTATCTGATGGCCCGACTGACAGCCTAACCACCAGATAGCTTGCCTGTCACCTGCTAGCCTGACTGCCAGGTGGCACACCCGCCCGTCGGCCTGATGGACAGACGGCCACGCCCATGCCTTCCTGACACAGTGATTAGCTAAGTCCCCCGCCAACACCCCACACAAAAAAAAGACACTCACACAAAAAAAAACTCACACCCTACATAACCTGCACCGTGGTGCTACCCCAAACCTCAGCAGCTCCCGTTGCACACCGCCGTTGGTCACCCGGCAGCATCCACCCAGCACCTCGCCAGAGACAACAGCTAAAGAGCTAGGGAGGAAGGGGGTTATGGGGAAAAAAACATACATAGAAATGAAATCCTAGCAGTCACACAGCAACACACAGCAAAAGGTCAAACACACGGCAGGCCTGCCATCACACACACAAACACACACAGCACACACTAAACCAAATACCGTGGATATACCGTAGTGACGTGATGTGATGTCCTCGCTGCACGCGCCTCCGGACTGCCACACACACACACACACGCTAGCTAGTGTTTAAAAACACACGGGAAAAGGCATAGAAAAAAAGACATCCTAAATAAAATAACACACACAAGCACTTAGCGGGGGTTTGGGGAGGCAGACGGAGGAGGGCCAGTTGGCATGGGAAAGGGGAATCGCCCTGCCCAGGAGATGGATATAGTCTTGGCACCCCCCCCCTGGCGTGAAGGTTACCCAACACACCAGGCGGTAAGGCTCGACACAACCCAAATCCCAGGAGGCTCATCCCCCAACCCACTTCCAGCCCACCAACCATTCTACCCCACCCTCCCTTACCCACTAAGTACCCACAGACATACACCAAAAAAAAGACTCCACTCCCATCAGACTCCTTGGAAGAAGGCAGCCTGATCCACCTAATAAAAAAGCCAGGCTCAACCGTACGGAAGAGTCTGGCAAAACGTCGGCGGAGACAACGCGAAAGGCAACGCCTGGCCAAGCAGAGCCCGACCGCTCTGACCCCCGGAAGAGAGGCCAGAGTAGCTAGAGTCGGCTTCCTCCTACGGAGAAAACCGACAAAAAAAACTTCAGACATCTCGGAGGGAGACCGTCTGAAGGTGGAAGACTCAAACGCAGAACGGAATCACACCCGTTCTGTGAAAGAGCCAACCGTGGTAACACCTAACACCCTAACACCCTAACACCCTACACCAGCTAAACAAACACCCTACACCCTGACGTGATGCTCCCGCGCTGCGCCGATGCTCTCCACTTACGCGCCTCTGAAAGAACAAGACCG
The DNA here is from genome assembly GCF_024679095.1 of Eriocheir sinensis. Lineage (NCBI taxonomy): Eukaryota > Metazoa > Arthropoda > Malacostraca > Decapoda > Varunidae > Eriocheir > Eriocheir sinensis. The sequence goes on along the minus strand of NC_066575.1, from coordinate 62,183 downwards.
ACTTAGACACAACCCAGGAGACTGACGGAGAATTAGACACACTATGAAAATTATACAAGAGCAACAGTATTTAATGATCTCGTTATTTGACCGACTATCATTTCATTACTATTATTGGTATTGTTATATTCATTACTATTATTGGTATTATTATATTCATTACTATTATTGGTATTATCATAATCATTATCATTGTTTACCTGGGCGCCAGAGGATACAGGCAAATGGTGACACACGGCCACCTCCATCAACGTGTCTCCAGGCGGGGCAACACACTGGAAGTACAGGAGACTCAGACATGGAGAGGCAGCGGCAGAGACATCCAGACATCTTGGCTCAGACACAGGTGGCTGCTCCATTAACCCGGCAGCAGCGACGGGCCAAGTTTGTGGCTTTACCGTGTAGCAGCGATGGGCCAAGTTTGTGCCATGATATTTAAACCCCCCAAACTAGATGATGCATAATCTGATCACAAATGCTTTGATATATATTATGAAATGGTTTGTGTGTCCAAACTCCTTATGCAAGAGTTAAGAACATAAGGAGTCTGCAAGAGGCTGGTTAGGCTATACAAGGCCATGGCTTTATCTAACCTCTTCTTGAATGTATCTATGGTATTGGCACCCACAACATGGCCCCAAACCTGTTCCACTCATCCACCACTCTGTTAGTAAACCAATTCTTGCCTATGTCTTTGTTGAATCTGAATTTGTCTAACTTAAAACCATTGCCACGCGTCCTACCTGGCTCTTTTACTATCAAAATCTTATTGACATCCCCTTTATTAAATCCCTTCATCCATTTATACACTTCGATCAAGTCTCCTCGCAACCTTCGCCTTTCTAGCGAGTGTAGATTTAACTGCTTCAGCCTGTCTTCATAAGGCAAGTTTCTCACCCCCTGAATCATCTTTGTCATCCTCCTCTGTACAGATTCTAACACCTTGATATCCATTCTATAGTAGGGGGACCAGAACTGAACCGCATAATCGAGATGAGGTCTAACTAGTGCTAAGTAAAGGTTGAGGATGACTTCAGCGCTCCTATTGCTTACGCTCCTTGAGATGAAACCAAGTACTCTGTTGGCCCAATTTTTGGCCTGAATGCATTGAGCCCTAGGACGGAGGTCAGCGCTCACTAGGACTCCTAAGTCTCTCTCAAGCCCAGACCTGCTTAGAGGAGTGCCATTTAAGGAGTAATTGTGTGAGGGGTTGTTCCTGCCTACACTCAGAATGCTACACCTCCCGACATTGAATTCCATCTGCCACTTCCCCGCCCAATCATATAGTCTGTCAAGCTCATCCTGGAAAATGGTAGCGTCCCTGTCTGATTGGATTACACTACTGATCTTGGTATCATCTGTGAACTTGCTGACATCACTACTAATTCCTGTGTCAAGTCATTGATGTAAATAATAAAAAGCAGAGGACCCAGCACCGACCCCTGAGGGACTCCACTCGTAACACTGCCCCATTCAGATTTTTTACCATTGATCTGCACTCTCTGCTTCCTACCACTGAGCCACGCCCTGATCCAGTTCAAAACTTTACCAGCTACGCCGTGAGCCTGTAATTTTAGTAATAGCCGGTGATGAGGGACTTTGTCGAACGCTTTACTGAAATCTAGATACAATATGTCATAGTTTTCATCTCGGTCAACCGCCTCTATTACTTTAGTGTAGAAGGACAACAGGTAAGGCAAGACCTATCCTTTGTGAACCTATGCTGTGAATCATGAATTAAATTATGCTTTTCTAGATGGTCCAGAATGCTCCCGGCTATAATTTGTGGCTTTACCATGTAGCAGTGACGGGCCAAATTTGTGGCTTTACTGTGAAGCAGCGATGGGCCAAATTTGTGGCTTTACTGTGAAGCAGCGATGGGCCAAATTTGTGGCTTTACTGTGTAGCAGCGACGGACCAAATTTGTGCCATGATTTAAACTCCCCAAAATAGATGATATATAAACTGATCACAAATGCTTTGATTATATTATGAAATGGTTTGTGTGAGGGTGATTTTTTTAATTTTTCTCGCTTGGAGGGACCATTAAGAAACATGATCCCTGCTGCTACCACCGGGTTAAGGTCAACAAAATTGTAATGCCAAAATTTAATTAAGTACGGGAAAGATAGAAATTAGGGAGGATAAGTAGTTTTAAGTATTTTTAAGAATGTATAAATTCCATCTCTGTCTCTTCCATACTTAATTGAATTTTTCTTAAATGAAAATGGTCAAATCATCACTGATCTCCTCTATTATGCATATATAATCATTTTTGCAATTCCTAACATTATATACTCATTTAAATAATTTTTCACACATATATATAAATACTACTCTTACATATACCCAATACTGTCCAACCCCTTATGCAAGAGTTAACCAGCATCTTCATTCTTTCATTCCTATACTGTCCAACCCCTTATGCAAGAGTTAACCAGCATCTTCATTCTTTCATCCCTGTGCTGTCCAAACCCATTATGCAAGAGTTAACCAGCATCTCCACTCTTTCATCCCTATACTGTCCAACCCCTTATGCAAGAGTTAACCAGCATCTTCATTCTTTCATCCCTGTGCTGTCCAAACCCATTATGCAAGAGTTAACCAGCATCTCCACTCTTTCATCCCTATACTGTCCAACCCCTTATGCAAGAGTTAACCAGCATCTTCATTCTTTCATCCCTGTGCTGTCCAAACCCATTATGCAAGAGTTAACCAGCATCTCCACTCTTTCATCCCTATACTGTCCAAACCCCTTATGCAAGAGTTAACCAGCATCTTCATTCTTTCATCCCTGTGCTGTCCAAACCCATTATGCAAGAGTCAACCAGCATCTCCACTCTTTGTTCCCTATACTGTCCAAACCCATTATGCAAGAGTTAACCAGCATCTCCACTCTTTCATCCCTATACTGTCCAAACCCCTTATGCAAGAGTTAACCAGCATCTTCATTCTTTCATCCCTGTGCTGTCCAAACCCATTATGCAAGAGTAAACCAGCATCTTCACTCTTTCATCCCTATACTGTCCAAACCCATTATGCAAGAGTTAACCAGCATCTTCATTCTTTCATCCCTGTGCTGTCCAAACCCATTATGCAAGAGTCAACCAGCATCTCCACTCTTTCATCCCTATACTGTCCAAACCCATTATGCAAGAGTTAACCAGCATCTCCACTCTTTCATCCCTATACTGTCCAAACCCATTATGCAAGAGTTAACCAGCATCTTCATTCTTTCATCCCTGTGCTGTCCAAACCCATTATGCAAGAGTCAACCAGCATCTCCACTCTTTCATCCCTATACTGTCCAAACCCATTATGCAAGAGTTAACCAGCATCTCCACTCTTTCATCCCTATACTGTCCAAACCCCTTATGCAAGAGTTAACCAGCATCTTCATTCTTTCATCCCTGTGCTGTCCAAACCCATTATGCAAGAGTCAACCAGCATCTCCACTCTTTCATCCCTATACTGTCCAAACCCATTATGCAAGAGTTAACCAGCATCTTCATTCTTTCATCCCTGTGCTGTCCAAACCCATTATGCAAGAGTCAACCAGCATCTCCACTCTTTCATCCCTATACTGTCCAAACCCATTATGCAAGAGTTAACCAGCATCTCCACTCTTTCATCCCTATACTGTCCAAACCCATTATGCAAGAGTTAACCAGCATCTTCATTCTTTCATCCCTGTGCTGTCCAAACCCATTATGCAAGAGTCAACCAGCATCTCCACTCTTTCATCCCTATACTGTCCAAACCCATTATGCAAGAGTTAACCAGCATCTTCATTCTTTCATCCCTGTGCTGTCCAAACCCATTATGCAAGAGTCAACCAGCATCTCCACTCTTTCATCCCTATACTGTCCAAACCCATTATGCAAGAGTCAACCAGCATCTTCACTCTTTCATCCCTATACTGTCCAAACCCATTATGCAAGAGTTAACCAGCATCTTCATTCTTTCATCCCTGTGCTGTCCAAACCCATTATGCAAGAGTTAACCAGCATCTTCATTCTTTCATCCCTGTGCTGTCCAAACCCATTATGCAAGAGTCAACCAGCATCTCCACTCTTTCATCCCTATACTGTCCAAACCCATTATGCAAGAGTTAACCAACATCTTCATTCTTTCATCCCTTACACTGGTAAACTCTGGGGCACCCTTCCTGTGTCTATATCTCCTCCTGCCTTCGACTTGAATTCTCTCACGAGTAATGACGTATCGAGACGCCTCTCCTCCCGAAACTGACCTCCCTTTCAGCCGCTCATAACTTTTGTTTCTGAAGGAGCAGCGATTAACCCAAGAACATCGGCAGACCCTTTTCTGGGGTTTCACGAGTCATGGCTGTGGTACGGTGGACCCTAAAAAGGGCTCGCCATAAAACCCCTGATTCAAGCTAATTGTAGGTGGTTGTGGCATACCGCAACCTACCATGCATGACAAGTGGTGCAGTAAGGTCACGGCAGACTGAATTAGCTATCCATACAGTAATCACTCGTCAAATTCTTTAAAGTAGACAACAAGCGACTCTCGGCTAGATGTCATGCGTCACAAGACTCTTTATTTTGTGACAAACACCACACAGAGTGGAGTTTGAGTAAAAGAAATATTCTTAATGGCTTTATAGTTATGAGAGGAGCAGGTGCTCTGATGTACGTTCCATGCTCTTTTCTTAGTCTCAAAATGCAATGTAATTTTGCCATTTCCCGGCCACTTCTCGGCTTCCCCACGGCCCAAGCCCACGGGTTAAGCCCTTCCCTGCGGAGGATCTATATAGAGACGTTTGGAAATTGGGACTTTTTGAATGTATCAATATACATATAACTAGTCTAACTTAACCCTTTCATTGCTAAACGCTTGCAGCGGGCGTTAGGCGTATTTGCTGGTGATGCTAAACGCTCACTGCGACCACCAGCCGCACTAAAATCTCCCGTGTATGAGAGTGTTCCAACACTAATTCTCACAACACAGGATTGACAAGTGAGTGTTTTCTACTAAACTTGGTGGAAAATCATGTCAGCCCTGCTGCCGGGAAGGGGTTAACGGGCTTTTTCTAAACCTATTTTCTCGTTGCCCTAGAGTGGTTTCTTTAGCTGTAAAAAACAATATCCATTATCCACACAACTATATCAAAATGCTTACCGGTCTCCCCAGCTGAAGAGGTCACGGACAGAGGAGGTCATGTGCGCCTCCCCAAGCCCATGTCCCCCGGCGTCCATCTCCCGGAACACTGCCACACAAACAAACGCTAGCTATGGGTATAAAAAAAGATTACGTGCAAAAAGTTCACACACAAAAATACATCCTAACAAAATAATAGTGCGAAGGCATAACGCCAACGCACACACACACACAATCATACGACAGGCCTGCCATTCACACACAGACGCACACACAAGAGAACCCACTTAACCAAACCGTTGGTGTCGTCGCGATGAGTCCTCTGCATGGTCCGTCCGCGGCATCCTGCAAAAACAGAGAGGCATATTAGAAAAGGGAACATTAAGGGCCGCTTCCACAGTCCATCACAATCTTTGTAACACTCCCGAACCAAGCTATAGAATCCCATACTGTTCAAAATGGCGCGGTCTTCGATGACACACTAAATACAAAGAGCTTTTCCTGTATTGTGTCGTCAAATTTGTGGACTTGAATATAAACAGGATCTCAGCTTACTCATCTCCTTTCTCTTCCCTTTCCTTCATATCATAAACACAGCTTTTCCTGTATAGTCTTGTCAAATTTGTGAACTTGAATATAAACAGGATCTCGGCTCACTCGCCTCCCAATCTCATCTCCCTTCTCCTCCCTTTCCTTCGTATCATGACAATATAAGACCTTTCCTGTATAGTCTTGTCAAATTTGTGAACTTGAATATAAACAGGATCTCAGCTCACTCGTCTCCTAATCTCATCTCCCTTCTCTTCCCTTTCCTTCGTAGCATAAACACACAAGACCTTTCCTGTATAGTCTTGTCAAATTTGTGAACTTGAATATAAACAGGATCTCGGCTCACTCGTCTCCCAATCTCATCTCCCTTCTCCTCCCTTTCCTTCGTAGCATAAACACACAAGACCTTTCCTGTATAGTCTCGTCAAATTTGTGAACTTGAATATAAACTCCAGACACCGTACAAGGAAATTTCGAAGGCTCTGGTATTGGTTTTGGAGCTTACTAACCCATCATGAGGAACTGTGAAACTGGGCCTTAGACACAGATGCAGAATTATAGCCATGCAAAAGGCAAATTACTTATATATAGTACATGAAACTGGCCATCACGGGGAGTTAACTTATGTCAAAATATATTACTAACCCCGGAAATTAAGTGAGACTGAAAATTTAAAGAAGCATTATGTGAGAGAGCACCGTGCAGGGCTTAGTAACAAGGATTTCGGTTAATTTACATTCACGTACGGATTGAGATATCGGCAAGGCTTGAAGCTGCCGATATCTTTACATGGAAGAGGCGCCTGGCTGGGACGGACAATTATACAGGGACAAAGCAAACTAGGACTGACAATTACGTATACAGTGGCAAAACAAACTAGGATTGACAATTATACAGTGGCAAAACAAACTAGGATTGACAATTATACAGTGGCAAAACAAACTAGGATTGACAATTATACAGTGGCAAAACAAACTAGGATTGACAATTATACAGTGGCAAAACAAACTAGGATTGACAATTATACAGTGGCAAAACAAACTAGGATTGACAATTATACAGTGGCAAAACAAACTAGGACTCACAATTATACAGTGGCAAAACAAACTAGGATTGACAATTATACAGTGACAAAACAAACTAGGACTCACAATTATACAGTGGCAAAACAAACTAGGATTGACAATTTATATATACAGTGGCAAAACAAACTAGGATTGACAATTATACAGTGACAAAACTAACTAGCAAGCAGAGCCGGGCACCACAAACACACTGGAAGGAACCTTGAGCGATAGATAACTTAGACATTAATTAAAAGGAAGGAAGGGATGAAGATAGACAGAGGAGGAGGAGAAGGAGGAAGAGAGAGAATGGACGATAGGAAATTTGATGCAAGATTTGACCGCCAGAAAGAACATCAGTCAAAGGATAACTTAGACATTAATTAAAAGGAAGGACGGGATGAAGATATATATATAGAGAGGAGGAGGAGGAGGAGGAGGAGGAAAGAGAATGGACGACAGGGAAATGAGATGCAAGATTTGACCACCATAAAGAATTATAAACGTTAATTAAGCAAAAGATAACTTATTTATTAAAAGGAAGGAAGGGATGAAGATAGACAGAGGAGGAGGAGAAGGAGGAAGAGAGAGAATGGACGATAGGAAATAGGATGCAAGATTTGACCGCCAGAAAGAACGTCACTCAAAGGATAACTTAGACATTAATTAAAAGGAAGGACGGGATGAAGATATATATAGAGAGAGGAGGAGGAGGAGGAGGAGGAGGAAAGAGAATGGACGACAGGGAAATGAGATGCAAGATTTGACCACCATAAAGAATTATAAACGTTAATTAAGCAAAAGATAACTTATTTATTAAAAGGAAGGAAGGGATGAAGATAGACAGAGAGGAGGAGGAAGAGAGAGAATGGACGATAGGAAATAGGATGCAAGATTTGACCACCAGAAAGAACGTCACTCAAAGGATAACTCAGACATTAATTAAAAGGAAGGAAGGGATGAAGATATATATATAGAGAGAGGAGGAGGAGGAGAGAGAATGAACGAATGGAAATGGGATGCAAGATTTGACCACCAGAAAGAATTATAAACGTTAATTAAGCAAAAGATAACTTGGACTTATTAAAAGAAAGGAAGGGATGAAGAAAGACAGAGAGGAGGAGGAGGAGGAGGAGGAGAGAGAATGGACGATAGGGAAATGAGATGCAAGAATTGACCACCATAAAGAATTATAAATGTTAATTAAGCAAAAGATAACTTATTCATTAAAAGGAAGGAAGGGATGAAGATAGACAGAGAGGAGGAGGAGGAGGAGGAGGAGGAGAGAGTAAATTTAAGACTAAAAACAATCACTTGATATCATTTAGTATTCCATAATGTTGCCGAGCTCTGCACACTAGTCACTCCCAATGATTAGACAGCTAACCATTGATAGCCTATCCTCACTAACACACTGAGGACATATGTTGACCTAAATTGACCTATCTATCTTGGTGTGACTCTCCGTGATGTCTCCCCTGCTTGACCCGGCATCTCCGCGGTCCCACACGAGTCCGGCCTCTGTCACGGCAGCTCTGGGAAGACAAAACATATCTGACAGAAAACATACTGCATGACACACGAGGCTGGTCCATATACATACTGCATGACATTCTCTCCAGTGACTCTCTCTATCATCTCTTTTTCTCTCCATCTCTCCCCGTGTCTCTCTCCTGTTACCTACATCTTGCTAAGCCAACACATCCATCACCATTAAGCCAACACATCCATCACCATTAAGCCAACACATCCATCACCATTAAGCCAACACATCCATCACCATTAAGCCAACACATCCATCACCATTAAGCCAACACATCCATCACCATGAAGCCAACACATCCATCACCATTAAGCCAACACATCCATCACCATTAAGCCAACACATCCATCACCATTAAGCCAACACATCCATCACCATTAAGCCAACACATCCATCACCATTAAGCCAACACATCCATCACCATTAAGCCAACACATCCATCACCATTAAGCCAACACATCCATCACCATTAAGCCAACACATCCATCACCATTAAGCCAACACATCCATCACCATTAAGCCAACACATCCATCACCATTAAGCCAACACATCCATCACCATTAAGCCAACACATCCATCACCATTAAGCCAACACATCCATCACCATTAAGTCAATACCCCCATCACCATTAAGCCAACACATCCATCACCATTAAGCCAACACCCCCATCACCATTAAGCCAACACCCATCACCATTAAGCCAACACATCCATCACCATTAAGCCAACACATCCATCACCATTAAGCCAACACATCCATCACCATTAAGCCAACACATCCATCACCATTAAGCCAACACCCCCATCACCATTAAGCCAACACATCCATCACCATTAAGCCAACACATCCATCACCATTAAGTCAATACCCCCATCACCATTAAGACAACACATCCATCACCATTAAGCCAACACATCCATCACCATTAAGCCAACACATCCATCACCATTAAGCCAACACATCCATCACCATTAAGCCAACACATCCATCACCATTAAGTCAATACCCCCATCACCATTAAGCCAACACATCCATCACCATTAAGCCAACACAGCCATCACCATTAAGCCAACACCTCCATCACCATTAAGCCAACACATCCATCACCATTAAGCCAACACATCCATCACCATTAAGCCAACACATCCATCACCATTAAGCCAACACATCCATCACCATTAAGTCAATACCCCATCACCATTAAGCCAACACATCCATCACCATTAAGTCAATACCACCATCACCATTAAGCCAAAACCCCCATCACCATTAAGCCAACACATCCATCACCATTAAGCCAACACATCCATCACCATTAAGCCAACACATCCATCACCATTAAGCCAACACATCCATCACCATTAAGCCAACACATCCATCACCATTAAGCCAACACATCCATCACCATTAAGTCAATACACCCATCACCATTAAGCCAACACATCCATCACCATTAAGCCAACACATCCATCACCATTAAGCCAACACATCCATCACCATTAAGCCAACACATCCATCACCATTAAGCCAACACATCCATCACCATTAAGACAATACACCCATCACCAGTAAGCCAACACATCCATCACCATTAAGCCAACACCTCCATCACCATTAAGCCAACACATCCATCACCATTAAGCCAACACATCCATCACCATTAAGCCAACACCCCCATCACCATTAAGCCAACACATCCATCACCATTAAGCCAACACCCCCATCACCATGAAGCCAACACATCCATCACCATTAAGCCAACACACCCATCACCATTAAGCCAACACATCCATCACCATTAAGCCAACACATCCATCACCATTAAGCCAACACCCCCATCACCATTAAGCCAACACATCCATCACCATTAAGCCAACACATCCATCACCATTAAGCCAACACATCCATCACCATTAAGTCAATACCCCCATCACCATTAAGCCAACACATCCATCACCATTAAGCCAACACATCCATCACCATTAAGCCAACACATCCATCACCATTAAGCCAACACATCCATCACCATTAAGCCAACACATCCATCACCATTAAGCCAACACATCCATCACCATTAAGTCAATACCACCATCACCATTAAGCCAACACATCCATCACCATTAAGCCAACACATCCATCACCATTAAGCCAACACATCCATCACCATTAAGCCAACACATCCATCACCATTAAGCCAACACATCCATCACCATTAAGCCAACACATCCATCACCATGAAGCCAACACATCCATCACCATGAAGCCAACACATCCATCACCATTAAGCCAACACATCCATCACCATTAAGCCAACACATCCATCACCATTAAGTCAATACCCCCATCACCATTAAGCCAACACATCCATCACCATTAAGCCAACACCCCCATCACCATTAAGCCAACACATCCATCACCATTAAGCCAACACATCCATCACCATTAAGCCAACACCCCCATCACCATTAAGCCAACACATCCATCACCATTAAGCCAACACATCCATCACCATTAAGTCAATACCCCCATCACCATTAAGCCAACACATCCATCACCATTAAGCCAACACATCCATCACCATTAAGCCAACACATCCATCACCATTAAGTCAATACCCCCATCACCATTAAGCCAACACATCCATCACCATTAAGCCAACACATCCATCACCATTAAGCCAACACATCCATCACCATTAAGCCAACACATCCATCACCATTAAGCCAACACATCCATCACCATTAAGCCAACACATCCATCACCATTAAGCCAACACATCCATCACCATTAAGCCAACACACCCATCACCATTTTTTTTTCTCTCTCTCTCTCTCCCTTTCCCTTATTCTCTCTCTCTCTCCCTCTCCCTTATTCTCTCTCTCTCTCTCTCTCTCTCTCTCTCTCTCTCTCTCTCTCTCTCTCTCTCTCTCTCTCTCTCTCTCTCTCTCTCTCTCTCTATATATATATATCTCTATCTATATATATATATTTATATATATTTATATATATATATATATATATATATATCTTAATTCTCTCTCTCTCCCTCTCCCTTATTCTCTCTCCCTCTCCCTTATTCTCTCTCTCTCTCCCTCTCCCTTAAGCCAGCAGTGAAAACCCTAACAACTCTGAACACTCCAAGGACTGTCTTACCATAGATCACATTAATGGCCAATCCCTACTCGCAAACTTTGATGAAATAAAAATGTTAATGAGTGACAGAAATACAGATATTCTTTGCGTCAGCGAAACATGGCTCTCCCCTTACACTCCCGACACATACATCAACATTCCCAATTATAAAGTGTTCAGGTGCGACGGCGGCCGAGGTGCAGGTGTCTGTCTCTATGTTAGTGATACCCTTGCTTCTGAAATAATAGACACTAAAATAACTAAACAAACAGGGACTGAAGACATATGGGTCCGAGTGCAGTGCAGGATATTACCATCTGTCATAGTTGGATGTATTTACAGACACCCAAAGGCTCTCGCTAATTCATATGATCATATAACTGAAACTATACGATCTATTATGCTTCATAAAAAAACATTCCTAGTACTAGGCGATCTAAATGACGACCTTCTCTCGCCTACCAGCAAACTCTCACGCTTACTAAAGAATAATAAACTAACACAACTAATAAGCAAACCCACACGACTAACCCCCACCACTGCTACACTACTGGATGTAATAATAACCAATAACCCTGACCTCATATTACACAGTGACGTAATCCCAATCGCTGATCACGAGCTTATCACAGCCACAGTCAATATGAAAAAGCCAAAACGAATACCAGTTTTAAAAACATTCAGAGACTTAAGATAAATTCTGCGAAAGCCTGCTAAACAACGTCACCGAACTGAATCAAATATTAAACACGGATAATGTTAATGACCAAGTGAGCATACTAACTTCAGTGTTCACCAGATGCTTAGACAACCTTGCTCCAATGGTAACCCGTGAAATAAAACGGCCCCCTGCTCCCTGGATCAACAATGAAATTAATGAATGTATAAATCTCAGAAATACAACACAACGTAACCTCAAAAACAACAGAAAAGATAAAATACTACAAGATAGGTAGAGATACCTGAAGAAACGCGCAAAAACCCTAATTAATATGTCCAAAAATAATTACGATCAGTCCCAACTCAAAGATTGCAAAGGTAATACGTCTGCCACCCTGAAAATATTACATACGAGATGAAAAAAACATAAATTAGGACTTGCATCGAAAATAACAGCTCTGAGGGCGTGGTTGTCCCTTTCTGGGCCAAGGCAACAAAGTTTTGCATATTCACACAAAATCTCGCGGCACTCACTCCCATACACTTTACAATAAGTGCTATGGCCGGACAATCCCACTGTCCGAATCATCACCCCTCTCCCCTACTTAAGGACGGGGCTTGTAGATGAGGGCGGGATTCGAACCGAGTCCAACATTTACGTGGGCGGGTACGGAGCACAGACACATAACATGGAGGTGCTGAGGGCGGGTATCGAACCGAGACCCGGGAGATACATAGTCGGGGGCCGTAACACATAAACACTTAGCAGATACGGGAGCAGCGGGTTCAGGCGAAGAGCTCCCGCCACCAACACAGAATGAGGATGGACGGAGACTTGTCGAGGAGGTGGAGGTTTGTGAGAGACTGAAGGGCTGACGGAAGGTACAGGGTGCAGAAAGGAAGGGAGTGCGCTTGTCCCGCCAACTCTTCTTTGTGTGTGTGATAGTTGCTCGGTGTAGTTCGCTTGTTTGCCTGTTGGTGGGGGGGGGGGAGCAGGCCTCTAGTTAACGGTCGTGTGTGTGTGTGTGTGTGTGTGTTTGAGTAATAGTTGTTCCGTGTAGTTCGCCTGTTTGCCTGTTGGAAGGGGCGGAGCAAGCCTATTGTTAAGGGTTGTGTGTGTGTGTGTGTGTGTGTTAACGGCCACTTTGAATGTCGTTAAGCCCAGGGTGTGGCGTCATGAGACATCCGGGTATCATGAGACATCCCATATCCTGAAGACATACCTGAATTTCGACAAGGTACCGTGTCTTTTGTCGTCTGCTTGTCGGGGTCTGTCCCACCCAAGTTTATTTATTTTATCATGAAAGCAAATGATGACGTATGTGTGTGTGTATATAACGAGGATATTAACAATCACTCTTCTTCTTCTTCTTGTGACCTAATAAGCCTTGCATCGCTATTTAAGTCTTCATTAGTACTGTTTTACACTTAGATGCTTCACTCAGTCACTCCATGATAGTAAATTTTGCGTTCCGCGATGGTAAAATATGGATATGGGATGTCTCACGACACCGGATGGCAGATGACACCACACCTCTCATAATATTATACGGGCTAGTTAAACGTGTGTGTGTGTGTGTGTGTGTGTGTGTGTGTAATTTATCATATCCTGATCACGAGCCCGATCCGTACAAGCTCATTACAATTATAAATGTCCTGGATATTTTAAGATGTCCAGGCTATTAACATTTCAGTATATTTATTTTAGGGAATTCTTCATCTTCCAGGGCTTCTGTTTAAGCCTTTAAGGTTTCTCTTTTATCATAATGTATTCTGAAAATGTCTCAAATAAGTAGTTTCATATATTTATCAAACTTTGTAAAGCTTTATTTTTAACTATTTTTTTTGCCAGTAAAGACACAAGAGCTCTGTATATTTTAGTGACTATATAAAGATTTTACTGAAGTGCTGAATGTGGACTAGAAATTGGAAATGTTCTTATATTAACGGAATTATTAGCATTCTTAAATAACTTCCGATTTATGTATGATGTTTTGGTTTTATGTATATTTGTGGTCAATAAATATCTATCTATCTATCTATCTATCTGTCAGTGTGTGTGTGTGTGTGTGTGTGTGTGTGTGTGTGGGTGATCTCCGACCATTATACGAGCTAGTTAATGTGTATGTGTGTGTGATAGATAGATAGGCAGATAGATAGATAGACAGACAGACAGACAGACAGACAGACAGACAGACAGAGAGAGAGAGAGAGAGAGAGAGAGAGAGAGAGAGAGAGAGGTCTCTCTCTCTCTCTCTCTCTCTCTCTCTCTCTCTCTCTCTCTCTCTCTCTCTCTCTCTCTCATTTCTTTCCTTGTTTTGAGCCCTTGACCAATTTCCATTCAGATATAGTGTACACACACACACACACACACACACACACACACACACGGCCCGGTAGCTCAGTGGATAGAGCGTCTGCCTCACAACCCGAAGGACCGGGGTTCGATTCCCCGGCCAGGTGAAGATAAGTTGGGTTTATCTTTCACGTGTATCCCCTGTTCACCCAGCAGTGAGTAGGTACGCGACGTTAGGCACGGATTAATGACCTCGTTGTCGCGGTGTGTTGTGTGTGAGTGATCCTACCCAAAGATCGGTACACACAAACACACACACACACATGCACACGACTATAGCAGCTCTTGTGAAACTATAAGAGAGAGAGAAACTATACCCATCAACAATATCATTAATTAACTATAAAATTCAACATAATTATCTTTCATATCCACTAAAAAAAGACAGAATCAACACCTGTCATTATTATTTTCAAGGTAACCGACTATTTTTTCCTTCCTATCCTTGCCTGTCTGTCTATCTATTTGTCTGTCTATCTATCTATCTATCTGTCTGTCTGCTTGTTTACCTTACATGTTTACCTCAACTCCAGAAATACCTTGACAACTAATATGGCTTGGTTTATTACGATTATTTTCTTCCTTGTTATACCTATCGGCCCATTTTCTCCAATACCTGAATCACTTTTGAATGTGAAAAAGAAGAGAAAAAGAGAAGAGGAGAGGAGGTGGATAAAGAAGAGGAAGAGGAGGAGGAGGAGGGGAATAAGAAACAAATAAATAATTGATATGAATGACCTCCCCAAGCTCGGCCACCTATATCCTTAAGAAGAGGAGAGGAGGTGGATAAAGAGGAGGAGGAGGAGGAGGAGGAAAGAACGAGAGGAAGGAGGAGGTTAAGATGAAGAGGAGGAGGAGGAGAAGGAGGAGAAAAGGAGGAGGAGGAGGAGGAGGAGGAAAGAACGAGAGGAAGGAGGAGGTTAAGATGAAGAGGAGGAGGAGGAGGAGGAGGAGGAAGGACGGTGAAGAGGAGGAGGAGGAGGAGGAGGAGGAGGAGGAGGAGAGTCGTACGTATCATTACGAGGAAGAAACGATAAAAAGTCATAGTAAATGCAATGCGCTGAGTACGATAATTTGGCAGCGCTGGTTCAACGTTGCCAGGTTGTCGTACTCTGCCTCTTAGTTCGCCGATTTCCGACCCAAAAAACTGCTTTCATCACCCAAATAACTGCCTTTATATATAATTATCGTTTAAATGGTTAATTATTATTGCTTAACCAGGCTCGAACCTCAGCCTGCCAGCGCAGAGCTTTATCCACTGAGCTACTGGAACGGTGTGTCTGCCTGTCTGTGTGTGTGTGTGTGTGTGTGTGTGTGTGTGTGTGTGTGTGTGTGTGTGTGTGTCCTTGAAGCCTGGCAGCGCACTAACCGACTGAGCTACGGAGTGGTGTGTGTGTGTGTGTGTGTGTGTGTGTGTGTGTGTGTGTGTGTGTGTGTGAGAGAGAGAGAGAGAGAGAGAGAGAGAGAAATGATAGAGAATCAATCCCACACACACAAACACTCTCTCTCTCTCTCTCTCTCTCTCTCTCTCTCTCTCTCTCTCTCTCTCTCTCTCTCTCTCTCTTCCTTTTTTTTTCTCAATTATTCGTTTCTTCTGTCGGGTTTTTTTTCTTATTATTTTTTCTTCTTTCCTCCTCTCTCTCTCTCTCTCTCTCTCTCTCTCTCTCTCTCTCTCTCTCTCTCTCTCTCTCTCTCTCTCTCTTTGCATCATCACTTTCTATGCATTTTCTTCTGCCTTGCAAATCATTATTATTATTATTATTATTATTATTATTATTATTATTATTATTATTACTACTACTACTACTACTACTACTACTATTATTATTATTATTATTATTATTATTATTATTATTATTATAACTATTATTATTATTATTATTATTACTACTACTACTACTACTACTACTACTACTACTACTACTATTATTATTATTATTATTATTATTATTATTATTATAATTTCTTCTACGTATTGTCGAGACAGCCTACATTTTTTTACCTTAGATATATAGACTAAATCACCTTCCTTTTTTCTCGTAATAATTATAATTCCTCTTTTCTTAACTAACCAGCATTAATATCAACAACGTTATTTTCAACACTTTCCATCATTTTCTCTCTCTTTTTAATCTTACGAATTCATCTTCACTTTTCTCGTAATAATAATAATAATAATAATAATAATTCCTCCTTTCTAAACTAACCAGCATTAATTATCAACGTCATTTTCAACACTTTCACTCATTTTCTCACCTTTTCCAGCACGAACACTTCTCTACAACGGCTTATGATCATACGATTTTTTCTAGCAATAATAATAATAATAATAATAATAATAATAGTAATAATAATAGTATTAGTAGTAGTAGTAGTAGTAGTAGTAGTAGTAGTAGTAATAATAATAATAATAATAATAATAATAATAATAATAATAATAATAATAGTAATAATAATAGTATTAGTATTAGTAGTAGTAGACGTAGTAGTAGTAGTAGTAATAATAATAATAATAATAATAATAATAATAATAATAATAATAGTAATAATAATAGTATTAGTAGTAGTAGTAGTAGACGTAGTAGTAGTAGTAGTAGTAGTAGTAGTAGTAGTAATAATAATAATAATAATAATAATAATAATAATAATAATAATAATAATAATAATAATAGTAATAAATAATAATAGTAATAGCAGTATAGCAGTAGTAGTAGTAGTAGTAGTAGTAGTAGTAGTAGTAATAATAATAATAATAATAATAATAATAATAATAATAATAATAATAATAATAATAATAATAATAATAGTATTAGTATTAGTAGTAGTAGACGTAGTAGTAGTAGTAGTAGTAATAATAATAATAATAATAATAATAATAATAATAATAATAATAATAATAATAATAATAATAATAATAGTAATAATAATAGTATTAGTAGTAGTAGTAGACGTAGTAGTAGTAGTAGTAGTAATAATAATAATAATAATAATAATAATAATAATAATAATAATAATAATAATAGTAATAATAATAGTATTAGTAGTAGTAGTAGTAGACGTAGTAGTAGTAGTAGTAATAATAATAGTAATAATAATAGTAATAATAATAGTATTAGTATTAGTAGTAGTAGACGTAGTAGTAGTAGTAGTAGTAGTAATAATAATAATAATAATAATAATAATAATAATAATAATAATAATAATAATAATAGTAACAATAATAATAGTAATAGCAGTATAGCAGTAGTAGTAGTAGTAGTAGTAGTAGTAGTAATAATAATAATAATAATAATAATAATAATAATAATAATAATAATAATAATAATAATAATAATAATAATAATAATAGAAGTAGTAGTAGTAGTAGTAGTAGTAGTAGTAATAATAATAATAATAATAATAATAATAATAATAATAATAATAATAATAATAATAATAATAGAACTTACCTCACTTCCTCCCTTGACATTCTTATTTCAAACCGTGTCCAAGCTTTTCCAGACACTAGGAATGGCACTGCTAGATCACTGGCACCATATTCCCCTCTCATTGGCACTGTGGCACTTAGGGAACACGTAATTCCCTCTAAAACTTTAAAATATATCATTGCAACTCCCTCCCCCCCTCGCCATTTTTCCCCTTCTCTCATTTTGTCCTATTTATCACATTATCTTAGCTTTCCAGGCACTAGGATCTAACTGTAATATCACTGGCACCTTCATCTTCCCTTGATGGCACTGTGGCACTCGGGAACACGTAACATGCCCAAAAACACGAAAAAAATCCTCGGCACTTGTGAACTCCCCTCTTTCACCCGCCATGTTCCCTCCCTCCCCTCAGTTTATCTCCGTTTTTTTACCTTATTTAGGGCCTCCCAAGGTCTATATATGGCACCCACGTAATCTCTGGCCCTTTTTATCCTTCCTGTGGCACTGTGGTTTGCTGGCACCGCGTACTTAGCGCAAAATAAGTAAAAAGGATTAAGTTTTGCGCTGCGTCACACTGTTACCGAATAATCGTCAGGCGTCAGCTGATTCGCGCGGGAGACTGACTGACTCACTTCTTGTTCTTCTTCTTCTTCTTCTTTTTCTGCGCTTTTT
Organism: Eriocheir sinensis; assembly: GCF_024679095.1. NCBI lineage: Eukaryota > Metazoa > Arthropoda > Malacostraca > Decapoda > Varunidae > Eriocheir > Eriocheir sinensis. Next base: position 43,653 of record NC_066575.1, on the reverse strand, counting down.
TTCTTTCTTTTTTCTTCTTGTTCTTCATCTACTTGTTTTTCTCGTTGTTTTCCGTGTTTCTTTTCTTTTTTTTCTTTTTTTTCCTCTTTTTATGTTTTCATAAACCTTTTTTCCTCTCTCTCTCTCTCTCTCTCTCTCTCTCTCTCTCTCTCTCTCTCTCTTGTGCGTTACTGTATACCTGTGATTGTCTGATATGTAATTCTATGTAATTCTCTCTCTCTCTCTCTCTCTCTCTCTCTCTCTCTCTCTCTCTCTCTCTCTCTCTCTCTCTCTCTAGACATGGGGGAACTAATATATTTTGACTCTGTGGGATCTCTCTCTCTCTCTCTCTCTCTCTCTCTCTCTCTCTCTCTCTCTCTCTAGACATGGGGGATATAATATATTTTGACTGTGGGATCTCTCTCTCTCTCTCTCTCTCTCTCTCTCTCTCTCTCTCTCTCTCTCTCTCTCTCTCTAGACATGGGGGAACTAATATATTTTAACTCTGTGGGATCTCTCTCTCTCTCTCTCTCTCTCTCTCTCTCTCTCTCTAGACATGGGGGAACTAATATATTTTGACTCTGGGATCTCTCTCTCTCTCTCTCTCTCTCTCTCTCTCTCTCTCTCTCTCTCTCTCTCTCTCTCTCTCTCTCTCTAGAGATTTGGGATATTATATATTTTGACTGTGGGATCTCTCTCTCTCTCTCTCTCTCTCTCTCTCTCTCTCTCTCTCTCTCTCTCTCTCTCTCTCTCTCTCTCTCTCTCTCTCTAGACATGGGGGAACTAATATATTTTGACTCTGGGATCTCTCTCTCTCTCTCTCTCTCTCTCTCTCTCTCTCTCTCTCTCTCTCTCTCTCTCTCTCTCTCTCTCTCTCTCTCTCTCTCTCTCTCTCTCTCTCTCTCTCTCTCTCTCTCTCTCTCTCTCTCTCTCTCTCTCTCTCTCTCTCTCTCTCTCTCTCTCTCTCTCTCTCTAGACAGGGGGTAACTAATATATATTGTCTCTGGTATCTCTCTCTCTCTCTCTCTCTCTCTCTCTCTCTCTCTCTCTAGACATGGGGGAACTAATATATTTTGACTCTGGGATCTCTCTCTCTCTCTCTCTCTCTCTCTCTCTCTCTCTCTCTCTCTCTCTCTCTCTCTCTCTCTCTCTATAAATCTGGGAAAAAATATATATTTACTCTGTGGGATCTCTCTCTCTCTCTCTCTCTCTCTCTCTCTCTCTCTCTCTCTCTCTCTCTCTCTCTCTCTCTCTCTCTCTCTCTCTCTCTAGACATGGGGGAACTAATATATTTTGACTCTGTGGGATCTCTCTCTCTCTCTCTCTCTCTCTCTCTCTCTCTCTCTCTCTCTCTCTCTCTCTCTCTCTCTCTCTCTCTCTCTCTCAAAAATAAACACGTACCAGATCTATTAAAAATTGAGGAGGAAAACGTAAAGAGAGTAAGCCAGTATAAGTATTTGGGTTTTATGATCGATGACCAGTTAAAGGGCAGTGTTAATACAGATATGGTAGCAAGGAAATGCAACCAAAGATTACACTTTGTACATATCTTGAGCAATCTACGTGTGGATAAAGTGATATGTAATTAGCCTATTTTATAAATCAACATTAGAATCAGTTTTAAACTTTTCAGTCACTGCCTGGTATGGAAAGCTTACCTGTAACCTACACATGTATTAATAGTTGTATAATCACACTCTGTCCTGCCTGGGGGTTGGGATGGCATGTTCCTCCCTTCTCCCTCGTTGTTTACCTGCAACAATAAACTATCAATCAAGATAAAAACAAGCTAGGAAGGATTGTTAAAAATGCAGGAAAACTAGGTGCATAGACCATATCACTAGATAATCTTTATCAGACAGGTACGATGAAACAAGTAGACAGGATTATGAAAGATATAACTCATCCGCTACATAATTGCTATACATATCTAAGATCTGGAAGAAGGTTAGCTCTGTGGGATCTCTCTCTCTCTCTCTCTCTCTCTCTCTCTCTCTCTCTCTCTCTCTCTCTCTCTCTCTCTCTAGACATGGGGGAACTAATATATTTTGACTCTGTGGGATCTCTCTCTCTCTCTCTCTCTCTCTCTCTCTCTCTCTCTCTCTCTCTCTCTCTCTCTCTCTCTCTCTCTCTCTCTCTCTCTAGACATGGGGGAACTAATATATTTTGACTCTGTGGGATCTCTCTCTCTCTCTCTCTCTCTCTCTCTCTCTCTCTCTCTCTCTCTCTCTCTCTCTCTCTCTCTATATATATATATATATATATATATATATATATATATATATATATATATATATATATATATATATATATAACTTTTAGGTGTAAGTAGTCATGATAACTGTATATGATAGTTTGTGATAAAAGTAGAAATAACTTATTACTGCATGTATACAATTTTTATATGAATAGCCCAAGTAACGTTTTTAGTAGTGTTTTTAAATGCTTTTTTTGCTTCATTGATGTTATTTATTTTTAATGTACAAATAACTACTAGGGAGCTCTTAAGCCAAAATGAGTTTCATTTTGTATACAAAATTTAATGTATCACAATTTGACGAATAAAGTATCTATCTATCTGTCTATCTATCTATCTATCTATCTGCACCTGGGCTAGTGGTCATCAAGGTATCGTACTCGACGCCTTGAACTGTATCAGCATTGCTCTAAATACCGATTCCGGCCCTCCAATGACGGGATTTATCTTTTTATTACCCTTACGATCCTAAAAAATAATTACTCATAGCTTCATGGCGCCAGGGAAGCATAAATAATTTTTTTGTTAAAGAAAGTGTCGTACGCTGGACATGACTACGTGTTTACAAATACTTATATGACCCTAATAAGCCATTAATTAACACATCCGCCATTAGGTCACGGCAGGGATATAAGTGCCTCCTCTTGCAGGCGTTTTTGAGCGATAATTTGCACTAGCTATCGTCAAGTTGCCTTAGGATTTTGATTTTTTACGCCATTGTTACGATAGCTACAGTATTGTGCTTAGTCTCATTTTAAAGAGCGTCTATTTTTACGTATTTTGGTATGTAGGAATTAGTCATTACGAACCGAGTTTTATAGTTATCAAAGTATATATTCACTTAACTTCGCTCACTTGTCCCAGCCAAACGGAAAATTGTACCCCAAAGACTCAAAATTCACTTTATTTAGGCCTCAGAAGCTCCCTCAGCCCCCTAAAAGCGTCTAATAAGTAATAAATAATAAATATCCTCCATTATAACCTATCTGGGGGTCATAGGGACATTAAAAAGACATAATTACTTAACATAAACACATGCGCAGGGCGATGCTCACATATTTCAAGACCAAAAAGATTGAATAAGACATTAAATTCTAGCTATTTACGTATATTTACAAGCTAGTGGGCCTCACAGAAGGTTCAATAACTATCCCCATATATAATTACCCCCATACAGGCCTTAGAATATGTCTAAAAAAGTAATTATGGTGCTAAATAAAGTAATTTCCTAGCTGGCATACGACCATAAGGGCTAACTCTAAGTGCGTTTACCTAATAATTAACACGTCTAGAGGCTTCTAATGACTATTTTTCGTCTCTAATTATTTTCTTTGTAATGTTTGAACGTTTATTAGGCGTTTGAAGACGTCTGAAAAAAAAGGGGTGAGAAATAGGCGTTTAGGTAACTGTCCACAGACAACATGGCGGGGCACTGGTCGAGGTAGGAAAAAATTGCTCTCGTATTTTTCTTATTTTCTCCTATTTTAAGGACTCTAGACGCCTACTGTGCCTACGTAAAGTTAGCTAGAAGATTAATTCACCCTTCCAAGTGGCTCAAGTGGAATGTAACTACGACAAACACCGTAAAAATGGATATATAAGGAGCCATTTTGAGTTTGAGGTGGTCTGAGTAATGGCTGTCAAAAAATGTTCTTGTATATTCCCTATTTTCTCCTATTCTAGGGCCTCTAGACGCCTACTGGGCCTACGTAAAGTTAGCTAGAAGATTAATTCACCCTTCCAAGTGGCTCAAGTGGAATGTAGTCACGTCAAACACCGTAAAAATGGATATATAATAAGGAGCCATTTTGAGTTTGAGGTGGTCTGAGTAATTGGAAGGGAAGGAAAGGAATTGAGAGGGAAAGGAAGGGAAGGGAAGGGAAGGGAAAAGAAAGGAAGGAAATGAAAGGGAAGGGAGAGGAAAGGAAGGGAAGGGAAGGGAAGGGAAAGGAAAGGAAGGGAAGGGAAGGAAAATGAAGTTACAGAAGGAAGAAAAAAAAATATATTAAAGTTTGACCTTAATTCTGTACCATGAACCTAAAGAAACACATATTTGGCAAGGGTTTCCTAGGAGTTGTGGGCATTTCCAGGGGTAGTTTAATGACCCTGGTGGTAGTGTGACCCTTCCTCTGTACCATGACCCTAAGAAAACATATTTGACATGGCTTTCCTAGGAGTTGTGGGCATTTCCAGGGGTAGTTTAATGACCCTGGTGGTAGTGTACCCCTTCCTCTGTACCATGACCCTAAGAAAACATATATTTGACAAGGCTTTCATAGGAGTTGTGGGCATTTTCAGGGGTAGTTTAATGACCCTGATGGTAGTGTGACCCTTCCTCTGTACCGTGAACCTAAAAACACATATTTGACAAGGCTTTCATAGGAGTTGTGGGCATTTTCAGGGGTAGTTTAATGACCCTGATGGTAGTGTGACCCTACCTCTGTACCGTGAACCTAAAAACACATATTTGACAAGGCTTTCATAGGAGTTGTGGGCATTTCCTGGGATAGTTGAATGACCCTGGTGGTAGTGTGACCCTTCCTCTGTACCATGACCCTAAGAAAACATATATTTGACAAGGCTTTCCTAGGAGTTGTGGGCATTTCCAGGGGTAGTTTAATGACCCTGATGGTAGTGTGACCCTTCCTCTGTACCATGACCCTAAGAAAACATATTTGACATGGTTTTCCTAGGAGTTGTGGGCATTTCCAGGGGTAGTTTAATGACCCTGGTGGTAGTGTGACCCTTCCTCTGTACCATGACCCTAAGAAAACATATATTTGACAAGGCTTTCCTAGGAGTTGTGGGCATTTCCTGGGATAGTTGAATGACCCTGGTGGTAGTGTGACCCTTCCTCTGTACCATGACCCTAAGAAAACATATATTTGACAAGGCTTTCATAGAAGTTGTGGGCATTTCCAGGGGTAGTTTAATGACCCTGATGGTAGTGTGACCCTTCCTCTGTACCGTGAACCTAAAAACACATATTTGACAAGGCTTTCATAGGAGTTGTGGGCATTTCCTGGGATAGTTGAATGACCCTGGTGGTAGTGTGACCCTTCCTCTGTACCATGACCCTAAGAAAACATATATTTGACAAGGCTTTCATAGAAGTTGTGGGCATTTCCAGGGGTAGTTTAATGACCCTGATGGTAGTGTGACCCTTCCTCTGTACCGTGAACCTAAAAACATATATTTGACAAGGCTTTCATAGGAGTTGTGGGCATTTCCTGGGATAGTTGAATGACCCTGGTGGTAGTGTGACCCTTCCTCTGTACCATGACCCTAAGAAAACATATATTTGACAAGGCTTTCATAGAAGTTGTGGGCATTTCCAGGGGTAGTTTAATGACCCTGATGGTAGTGTGACCCTTCCTCTGTACCGTGAACCTAAAAACACATATTTGACAAGGCTTTCATAGGAGTTGTGGGCATTTCCTGGGATAGTTGAATGACCCTGGTGGTAGTGTGACCCTTCCTCTGTACCTTGATGGTACAGAAGCACTCATTAGAACCAAATTGATCTCTTTTTTTAGCCTTTGCAAGTAGTTAATGTTAGAGTTGGAAGCATCTGACAATCCCATATCTTCTTACAGGCCAAGCAGTGCAGAGGAGGAGGAGGAGGAGAAGAAGGAGGAAGAAGAAGAGGAGGATGTGAGTTCTATACATAAAGGCAGATCAATATATAGAAGCTTATGGAGTAGAGGAAATATGTCATTCTATGTTCTTACTTTACTGTTTTAAATCAACAACAAAATCACATGATAAAACCTAAAACAATAATAATAATAATGTAGAGTATTGAAAGTACAGATACAGCACTCAAACTAAAAGCAAACTAAACAGCAAACTAAATAAATTAGGTGGTTGGTCCACTCAGTCTGGAGCAAGCTCTCAGCAATTGGTCAGTTGTAACCCTATGTTGGTCGTACTTTTTCCAACCTTGCACCTTGCATAGAACGATATTTCCATCGCTGATAGCATGACAGCTTGCCGTCCTTGACCAGCCACACCTGAATATGTACGTTCTTGGCTTCTTTGCACAGCAGGGATATAGAGAGGAATGTGTGCGTTGCCTGCACTAACAGACTAGCGGGTATATGGTCACAGGTCCCACGCAGCTTGAGCCATTCTTTCAATTATCGTAAATTACCAGTGTTTCTCTGGGGCTTATAACAATTACACTTCAATACAATAAGTGACACTATTGTTAATAAAAATGAATTTATATTTTCTCTCGTTTACCAATAAATAGAACAATGAGAATGATCAGCTACATTTTTATTAAGTGTAGTTGTTGCAAGTCTCAGAGAAACACAGGTAATTTACGATAATTGAAAAAAATTTGCTCAACCTGCGTAGGCTGTGACCCTATCGCAGGTGACACCTGCTAAGAATGAATAAAAAACATCCATACAAACTCCCGCTCATACCTGCGCACGCACCCAAGGGGGATGGAGTGGCTTGGGTCGAACGTGGGGCAGGCCGGAGTGACCAGGGCTGGAGTGACTTGCTTCCCACTTTGGCTTCCCACATCAGCTATTTCTAAAGGTCAAAGATTGGGTCAGTCGGGTTCAAATGAGTGTTTCTTTAGGTTCATGGTACAGAAGAAGGGTCAAACTGCCACCAGGGTCATAAAGCTACTGTGGGAAATTCCCAAAACTCCTACATAAGCCTTGTCAAATAGGTGAATTTGGACAACAAAATGTTTAGTAATACTGCCCAAGGGTCTTCAGGCCACTCCTGAGCCAGCTTGGAGACAGTTTGGGATACTTTTTGCTTGTCTGTGGCCTTGTTACCACAGCTACCACTAACTACTTGCCTCACACTCACAAAACACACAAACTGGAGTTCAAATTCACCGCAGAGATGCAAAACAAACTCCCTGCTCCAAGAGAAACGAGGATGAACGGGAAGCTGATTATGCTTGGTTTTATTCTTTTCTTTTAGTCTTTTCACAAGTTTTTTGTCTTTAGTTTCTTCTGGTGCCAGTCACCAATACATTGGCAAATGTATTTCCTCAGTCTCTGTTTTCAGAATATATTTTTTTTAGTGCCAAAGGCAGTATTGATATTATATTTACATCCCCTGTTTGCCGCAGCCAGCTGTTCTACGATGGCCACCAGAACTTCGCACAGGAGCTGGCCGTTATTGTGGACCAAGAAGCCACGGCCGTCTCCCCTTCAGACCGGCTCATGAACATAATCACCATTGGACTGCAGCACGAACGTGGTATAGTGGCTTGTGATTATCAAGTCTAGCACTGATGCATTAGGGAGCCAAATACTGCAAGATAACATAGCAGAGAGAGAGAGAGAGAGAGAGAATGTGTGTTTGAGTTTCTTCATGTAAAATAAATGTTTGAAAGGATACATTTTATTGAGGCTTATGCATATGTATGATATATCACTCTAAACTACTCCATTATGCAAGCACTTATACTAATTGAACATAGATTAGATTAGCTCTAATAAATAAGTCTGTGCACTATAATGGTATCTAAACATCATACTAGGTACAATACAGTCGAGGCCAATCCTTTGACATTGTAGGACTGACACCCTGAAACAGTGATCCAAAAAATACAAACTCAGTCTGCAAATCTGTTATCTGCATCACCTGGCCTCTGAGCTTCCCTCTGCCCCCTGTCCATGGCATTGAGCAAGGGCCTGAGAGTGTATTAAGGCCACTGCCCATTTCCTTGAGCTGGTGAAAGACATTTTCTTACATATATTTTGTTCCTGAATTGTGTAGTTGATTGATTTTATATTTTCTTCCCTCTTTTTTTTTTTTTTTTCATCACTTGGAGTACGAAACGGAACCCCAGACCAGCGCCCCCGAGTCAGCCATGTATGAGACCGCCTATGTCACCTCCCACAAGGACAAGTCTCGTGCTGCAGCCTTCTCCATGGACGGGAGTTTAGTGGCCACGGGGAATGTGGACGCCTCTATAAAGGTAGTGTGCTGAGTTTGAGTAGTCATTTCAAACACACCTCTTCATATAATGCGCCGTATTACTCAACATTTCGTCGCCAAAGTTCACATATTTGACAAGGCTTACATAGGAGTTTTGGGCATTTCCAGAAGTAGTTTTATGACCCTGGTGGTTGTTTGACCCTTCTTCTTTTGAACCTAAAGAAACACTCATTAGATCTCGATTGATCCCCTCTTTGACCTTTAGAAATAGTTGGTGTGAAAAGTGAAAATGTCTTATAATACCAACCAGTATATATATATATAAAAAGTCAATCCCGTCAAAGCTAGTAGGTTCAGCTGAGGCATAAATTCAACCCCTAGTAAGACATGTAAGGTATGTCAACACTTTATCATCTCCGTCAGTCATTACTAATCCACTGCCTTTCCCAACAGTCTCCACCACTTGTCTCCCTCCTGCTCTGGTTGATGCTGTGACTTATCTCTTGGCCAGGGATGGAGTAGTTATTATTATGCCTAGGAAATGCCAAGTCCAGAGGAATTACAGCAAGTGTTAATGGAGCCGACTTTTTAGAAGGGGATCTGTCTCATAAGCAAAGGGGGTGGACTAAGTGAAATATAATAACACATACGAAAATGCTGCTCCTGAAGAAAGATGCCAAAATGAGACTATCAAATCTAGTTCTTGAGGTGTCTTGATGCTAACTTTTATTCTTTCTGTTGTTAATTACTATGCCACTCTGTTTCTTTTTTTATTGATATTTCTCTGTTTTCTTCAGGAGCAGCATTTTTGCATGGATTATTTTCACTTAGTCCATCTCTCCTACTTATAAAAAGATCCCCTTCTAAAGTCAGCCACAACAACACTATGTAGAAATTGCACTTACTCTAATTCCCCTGGACTGTGATCTCCCTAGGCATAGTTAGTAATAATAATGATAACAAGCATAACAGTAACGGTTTTACCCTCTCCTTTCATTCTTTCAGATCTTGGATGTGACCCTGATGCAGTGGAGCTCCATCCAGATGCTGTGGTTGGTCACCCAGTCATCCGCACGCTGTATGACCACCTGGATGAGATCACTTGCCTGGAGTTCCACCCGAGGGAGCAAATCCTGATATCTGGCAGCTGGGACACCAATATCAAAATGTTTGACTTTAGTAAGACATCCGCTAAGAAGGCCTTCAAGACTCTTAACGGTAAGATTTTGTGTGTTATCAACAGATTTCTTTATAAAAACTACATGGGAAACATTTCAGCCTCTCATGGCCTCCTCCTCCTCCTCCTCCTTCTCCTCCTCCTCCTCCTCCTCCTCTTCATCATCATCATCATCATTATTAGGCACTTCAGTCCACTGCAGGATTTTTCTTCCATCTTTCCTATTTTTACATCCATTCATCCATTCAATAAACTTCCCATTCATCCATTCACCCATTCATATATCCATCCATGTACCTATTCATTCATCCTTCCACCTTTCCACATATCCATCCACCCATTCATTCATACATTTTTCCATTCTTCCTTGTTTTCATACATCCATCCATTCAAAGAGACATCTATCCAATCAGTAAATTTTCCATTCACTCATTCATTCGTACATCCATCTAGTTTAACATCAATCATTCACCCATCCACCCATCCATCACAGTCCTCTCCACCGCAGGACGCAGAACAGGTGACCAGTATGTCCATCCACCCCAGTGGAGACTTCTCGGCCGTCACCACCGAGGGGCCAGTGGTGAGGTTTTACGACATCAACACGTGCCAGTGCTACATGTGTCCCTACCCCCGGGAGCACCATGCTGGGCCCCTCACCAGCGTGCGCTACTCTGGACGCCTCCAAGGACGGGGACATCAAAATCTGGGATGGGGTGTCGGGCCGCTGTGTGCAAACCTTCACCAAGTGCCACGACGGGGCTGAGGTCTGCTCCGTGCTCTACTCTCGGAATGGCAAGGTGAGGGCTGTTGTGCTGCGAGGTGCTGGGAAGGAGAGTGGTACTGTTGGTGTGTGCAGGAGTGTACACAAATGTTGAGGCATATGGCTGAGATCTTGTGGACAGATGGGATGTCCAGTGAGGAGGCGGCAAGATGTGGATTGGAGGAGTTGAGTGTTGTGCTAAGAGTAAGGAGATGGAGGCAATTTGGGCACATGAAAAGGAGGGAGGATGGTAAGGCACTGGGGTGAGTGTCAGGTCATGGCCCACCAGGCAGGCCAAGGAAGACATGGAGGCAGTGTGTTTAAGAACATTTGGCAGCATTAGGCACTGGAGAGGCTGAGGCAATGGATAGTAATAGTTGGAAGTGTATGTTGACCGTCTAACTTCATGAGAGATTATGGAAAAACCTGACATTAAACAGATGATGATGATGATACAGGACTGTGGAGGTAATATATCAGCCTCCTAGTGACTCAGCATTTGGTTTAGTTTGTTAAGTTGTGGACACCCTACTTTGAACTTATGGCTCAGTAGCCTCTTTTTGCTTGCCAAGTCGCATGCTGCAGAAGGGGAATGGAGGCTGAAGAGCTTCTATTTCTTCATTGTGCAGGAACTCGGAGAAATAGGAGAAGTTCTAGGGATAATGAGACGCCATGCCTTTGTCCACAGGTCTAATTCTGACTTTCTTCACTACAGTCTTACAAAAGTACAAAAACAACACAACATATGAAGTAGGACTTATATCTTATACTTCATAAATACAATACTAATAAGCATAAGTACTTAGGTTTCTCATCCTTAGAATACAGCACCTTTGAAAACTAGAAATACAGTGGCAAGAATATAATACTGGCACAATATAGGAACACGACAAATAAGAGAAACGAGCTGGCCAACCCATTTTGAGGTAGACTTAAGAAAACATAACAAAACTCATACAAACTACACTTCTGAGGTTATTCAAATTTAACATTCTCCCGGCCATAGGGGGCGTTAAAGCCACCTATCCAAAGAATACATGAGTAAATCCTCTTAAAAAATTCCTTAAACTTAAACTTAGTGATACATATTACAATCTTCACTTCATCATCAACTTATAAATCTAACTTAACAGGAACCTTGATTACTCTACCAGATCTAGTCTGGGAAGGCACATCAGGATCACTTACAGAATCCACAGGCAAACTGGCCTCATCATCACATGAGTTTTCATTATCATCAGAAACTTTATAAGGCATAAGCCTACCAGAGACATCCATTTCTTCAGATCTAGGTACTTCTAAGTTATACAACCTTTGGATAGACCTAGTAATTTCTCCCTTACTTGTTCTTAACTTTACACTTCTTACAAATCCATCTTTGCCAGGAAAAACATCAGTTACAAGTCCAAGAGGCCATTTCAGTCTTGGAATGTTGTCTTCCTTGATCAACACAAGGTCACCTTTAGACAAACTACAGTTTTGAGTGAATCCCTTAACAACTTGAGGTAGATTGGTTATATAATTATTACTCCAAACCTTCCAAAAATGTTCTAGCCTCTGATTCTTCACACATTCCCTCTCAGTCAAATCCTTGGAACTTACTATACTTGGTTCTGCTTCTTGTGAGGGTTTACTGTGAGGAACCCTACCTAGAAGGAAATGTGAGGAAGTGAGATACTGAGAAGAGTCAGGGTATTCACTCACATAGGTCAAGGGTCTTGTATTTATGGAAGACTCTATTTCTACTAGTATAGTTTCTAGTTCAGTCTTACTCACATAATTATGATTCAGAGTCTTTCTTAAAGCAAGTTTAACTGATCTAATGAGTCTTTCCCACCAGCCACCCCACCAGGGGGACCGAGGGACTATGTACTTCCACTTGGGGGCTAGATGACCATATACTTTCTGTACTTCAGTTTGAGCAGCTATGAAGGTCTTTGCATTATCTGAGTACATGATACTAGGCAACCCTCTCCTGGCCACAAATCTTCTTATAGCCAAGAGACAATCAGACAAAGATAGTGACTCTGTGAGTTCTAGATGAATGGCTCTCGTAACACCACAGGTGAACAAGAGAACATAAAACTTGTTACTAGGATAATCAGCACAAAATAAAGGTCCAGCAAAATCTAGCCCTGTGACACTGAAAGGTGGAGCAGATGTCACTCTTTCCTTGGGTAAGGGAGCCACAGGTTGGCTGCACGGTCTAGTATCAAAACAACGGCAGCTGAAACACTCCTTCACTACTGTCTTAGCTAGTCTCCTTACTCCTATGATCCAAAAGTTGGTTCTTAAAGATGAAATGACAGTGCCAACACCTGCATGCTTTAGGAGCTTATGTTGAAATCTTATCAAAAGCTTGGCAAGAGGACCCCTGGGGATTATAACAGGATGCTTAGTGTCATAATCTAGGTCTGAAAACTCAAGACGGCCTTTGATTCTTAATAATCCTTGATCATCTATGAATGGGTCTAGTTTACTTAATTTAGACTTCTTTGGAATAGCTTTCTTAATCAGGAGGGCCTTTATTTCATCAGAGAATACTTCTCTTTGGGTGAGATAAATCAGCTTACATTTAGCCAAGTCAATCTCTTCAGTAGTGATGGAGCCTTTCAACTCATTCTGACTTCTACAATTGTTTATAAACCTTAAAACATATGCTGTAACCCTTAGAGCCTTATTCAGATCACTGTGCTTGTTTAAATCCATGCAAGGATCACTGTGCTTGTTTAAGTCCATGCAAGGAGATACTGGTTCTCCCTGAACATTAAGACATACAGTACTTTTGTTGCTTGCTTTCTTTGTATCACTAGCTACTGTACTACTTTGCTTAGGATGACGAGGGTTGTCTTTTAGCATGCTAGGCCCACATAGCCACATAGAATTATCCACTAATTTGTCTGCTTACAAACCCCGTGTTATCAGATCAGCTGGATTGTCTTTGCCTCTACAATGCTGCCAGCAATGTTGAGGTGTTAATGCTAAGATATCTCTTACTCTATTAAACACAAACACATCTTTCTTACAAGTTTCTCCTTGTATCCATGACAGGGCAATAGTGGAATCTGTCCAACATACAACTTGAGTGTCACTATCCAACTCAAGGGAAGTCTTAACAAAGTCTACCAGTCTTGAACACAAAAGAGCTCCCATAAGCTCTAATCTTGGCAAAGTAACTGACTTTATGGGAGCGACTCTTGACTTAGAAGCTACTAACGACACCCTAGATACATTGTCTTCTGAGGTTACTCTAAGTATACACATGCTCCATAGCCTTTCTCCGAGGCATCACCAAACCCATGTAGCTCTACATTACGCAGCTCCCCAAGACAGCCCTGGAAAATAGCACCTATTTACATGAAATGACTTAAGGCTTTGACTACTAGAAGCCACTTCTGAAACCTTACCTTCAAATCTGAAGGCATCTCTTCATCCCAACTTACATTTAGTTTCCAGAGTTCTTGGAGAATTTTGCCGTACATGACAAAGGGACTAATTAACCCCAAAGGGTCAAAGATTTTGGCTATAACACTAAGTATGCTGCGTTTTGTAGAAGCTACTTCAACACTGGTGTTTGGGTTAATGCCAACAAAGGAGAATGTATCCTGTGAATTACACCACTTCAACCCTAACACAGTATTAGGTTCATCTCCACTTATAAAGTACTGGTCATGGGACTTGGATGTAATCAAGAGACTATTTGACACAAGCTTTGTAAGATCCATACTAGCATCAGCTAAAATACTACGTGCTTCACAGAATTTTTCAGACGCCTCTCGACTGAATCTGCACCATAACCAATTATCCGTGTACATCTCAGACTTTAGTTCTTGTACTACACTTGCTTCTGGATACTTGTTCAAATGATGTTTGATAGTAGCATTCAACAGAAAAGGACTTGCTGTGTTACCAAAGGGTACACGTGTGAATCGCATGTGCCGCACCGTACCGTCTTCTCTTGGCAACAAAAATCTATGGACATCTCTGTCATTCCTTTGAACAGTGACTTGTAAAAAAGCCTTAGCTATGTCTGCTGTTAGAGCAAAGGGCCAACGACGGAAGCGGATGAGTACTTCAACCAAGTCCGGGTTGAGCGATGGTCCCGACAGCAAACAGTCATTCAATGACACCCCATTGTAACCAGTGGCAGATGCATCAAAGACTGGCCTCACCTTAGTACTTGTACTACTTAACTTTACTACCGGACGGTGTGGCATGTAGTACACGGGACTCACACCTGAGATTTCTTCACTAGGTACTTCTTCTACTATGAGATCAGATTCATAACTATCAAACACCTTTTGATATTCCTTCTTTAGTTCTTTGTCCTTATCTAACTTAATCATTAACTTACTTAACCTCTTTCTTGCTGAACCTTCATTGTTCATAAGTCTTTCCTTCGCAAATTCATCCTTCCATGGAAGAATGACCTCATAGCGGTCATCCACAAACTGAACTGTACTCTCAAATTCCTTGTGTACTCTGGTATCACTGTAACTTTCTTCAACTTCCTTAGGCTTAACCCCTACAGTTTCCAGATCCCAAAACCTTCTTAAATCAGCATCTGAAACACTGGAGATACACAACATTTGTGGAGTAGAGTACTCAGAGGATGTGGGAATACACTCAGATATCTTACCAGATAGTACATATCCAAAGACAGACTTCATGGCTACAACGCTACTCATTTGCACAGCTTCTGCAGGAGAAATCAGTGTCCAATAGAAATCTAACCCAATCAGGATATCAATTTCAAGAGGAAAGTCCTGCTGATAACCATCTGCTAATGCAACATGAGAAAATGAATTAAGCACAGCACTGGGAACAACAGGTCTTACTAAAGGCTGACATATTTTGGGTATTTCAGCTGCAATAATGGGTACACTTTTCCTTTCAGAGTCCCACAGCTGTAACCTATAAACATTCCTCTGTTCATTTTTCCAACACTGTGACCTCCGAAACTAGAGTACAGTATAGGTGTACTAGTGATCCACTTTGGCTTACACCTTTTCACAAAGTTACTGCTGACATAGGTTCTATCTGCACCATTATCAAACATAACCTTAGCTACTACAATATCACCATCTCCTGTGCTTACTTGGACCTTTGCCGTCTGTAAAATAGTGCAGTTACTACCCTGTCCAGACAGAAGTACTACATTCTCAGGCTTGGCACTTGTGTCACCACTTTTGCTTTCTTTGTCTTCTTCCTTCTTTAAGCTTAAATCTAACTTCACGCCACACATTAGTACATTGTGCATACCATTACATCTTGTACACTTTATGTGGGCCTTACATTCTCTTGACATGTGTCCACCTTTTAAACACTTGAAACAGAGACCTAAACCTTTTATTTTTTCACCTCGCTCCTTTCCATCTAAGTTTAACACAGCATAGCAATTCTCTGACTTATGCTTTTTACCACAAAAGGAGCAGAGAACACCGTCTTGCTTAGAAGAAGCGTGGAAGGCTGCAGCGGAGTAAACCTTTTCCTTAGAACCTTTACTTTCAAACTTCTTTTCCTCACTAGTGGCCTTCTTACCTTTAAAGGCTTCTGACCTTTCTAATCTTGATATTTCTTTGTGTAGGAATTGCAACAGCCACTCCAAATCACTTTCGTGTCCATCCCCATCCCTGGCCCATTCCAGCCTCAGTTCATTGGGCAGACGGGACAGGATTATAGGGGTGAAAAACACTTCACACTGCTTCCCACTGACACCTAAAGCTTCTAAACTACGAATATGTGTTAGGATTTCATCGCGCAACTTCCATAGTTGTGCAACACTCTTTGTTCCACTTTGGGTAAGGTTGACATGACCACATAACAAAGCCTGGACGTGAGCAAAAATGATTCTTTCTGGCTTTCCATAGTGGTCTTTCAACAAGTCACGGGCAACTTGATAATTATCACTGGTATGTGCCAACCCCTTGACCACACTCTTGGCATCCCCTTCCAGCAGAGACAACAAATAGGTGAACTTACTAATTACTGGAAGGTTAGTAGCATCAATGTGGCTGTTGAACTGGTCCCAAAAAGACTGCCATTGCGTGACTTCACCACTGAACTTAGGCAGCTCCAATTTGGGTAACTTCACGTTCACAGCTTCTGAGTTTTGTGATCCACTTACTATACTTGGGGCTGGAAACCCAGCTGGGGCTGCTGCCACTGCTAACTCTCGTATCTTATCCTCGGCTTGAACTCTGGCTTTCATACCTTCTTGTTTGAAGGCGTAAGCTTCATCTAATTCTTGGTCTAGTTCTTCAACTTCGACTTCTTCTTCTAGTTCTTCTTGTACTTCATCTAACTTGGCTAGTCTTTTGTTGAACTCTTGGATGACGGCCTCAAGTTCACTTATGGAGGGCGAAGGCTGAGTCAGCATAGCGGAGAGCTCTTGTGCTGTCCGCGTCACCCAGCCTCTGCTCGCCGCTCTCTTCTTCTTAAGCTTCTCCATGTCGTCGTCCACTGCACAAACTTGTCTAAATCTTGAGCTTAGGTACTTAATTCCCGGGTCTGGGCACCAGAATGAAGAGCTTCTATTTCTTCATTGTGCAGGAACTCGGAGAAATAGGAGAAGTTCTAGGGATAATGAGACGCCATGCCTTTGTCCACAGGTCTAATTCTGACTTTCTTCACTAGTCTTACAAAAGTACAAAAACAACACAACATATGAAGTAGGACTTATATCTTATACTTCATAAATACAATACTAATAAGCATAAGTACTTAGGTTTCTCATCCTTAGAATACAGCACCTTTGAAAACTAGAAATACAGTGGCAAGAATATAATACTGGCACAATATAGGAACACGACAAATAGGAGAAACGAGCTGGCCAACCCATTTTGAGGTAGACTTAAGAAAACATAACAAAACTCATACAAACTACACTTCTGAGGTTATTCAGATTTAACAGAGGCTGAGGAAGGCAAAGACGGGAGTGGGAGACGAACTGGTGAGGGAGAAGAGAAGACTTGCATTGCATAGAGGGGCTGCTGCCATGTTAAGAGTTAGGAGTAAGGTAGACTGATGAATTTGACAGTAACTGTTGACTCTGAGGCAAGTGCATTGTGAGTCTTTGATGTTCTTCCCATTTGGCTGAAGTGCTGCAGTAATCTTTCTACTATTCCCTTAGAAACCTTTCAGCTCCCTGGTAATGGGCATAGATACACTGATGCCTACTGTCACCCTAACAATACTTATTATCCTTGGGGCTGGACTTC
Organism: Eriocheir sinensis; assembly: GCF_024679095.1. Taxonomy (NCBI): domain Eukaryota; kingdom Metazoa; phylum Arthropoda; class Malacostraca; order Decapoda; family Varunidae; genus Eriocheir; species Eriocheir sinensis. Next base: position 26,341 of record NC_066575.1, on the reverse strand, counting down.
ATAGTGATCAAGCTTACCGTTGTTTTAAAGTTTTCAGTGGTTCAGTTTTGGTCACTAGTTTTCTTCCAGTGACTTCAAGGCTTTCATGAATGAATGATCAAGATACCTCATGTTTAAATCATTTCTTTTGGTGAGGGTCCTGCAAATTTCTTGTCTTTGTGGGAATGACATTTTGCAGATTAGTTTCTTTGTCAAGCCCTTGGTTTCACTGCCTATTTGTAGAAATGCCATGAATAATGAAAAATTAATAAGAAAAATACTGATAGTCACCCCTTTTTCCCAGTACATCCTGTCGTCGGGTCTGGACAGCATTGTCAAGTTGTGGGAGCTGTCATCGGGCCGTTGCCTCATTGGCTACACTGGTGCCAGCTCAGTGGGTGAGTGTGGACCACCAACCAGCTGCTTATCTAGTCCAGGCCAACCTTCAGTAAACCCTCTGTTTGCCTCCACCAGATATTTTGCTCCTCGGGGGACCACCAACTTGGTGGTCCCCCAGTTAGCACCCCACCTGGAGCACAGCCCATGCCATAGTCAATCATTTTTTTGATGCAGCAACACCTTGTTCAACACAGTTTGCATACCACATAATAAAAGTCCAATTCTTCATCATCATCATTTCATCGACACCTGCTTCTAGGAGCTCCCACCAGGGGATGGCCACGGCAGAAGAGCTTCCAACTTTCTCTATCCAGACACTCCCTCCTTGCCTGCTCAAAGTTTCTGAAAGATCTTTCCCTCCTCTCCCTAACATATTCTTGCACCCTATCCCTCCATTTCACTGGAGGTCATCCTCTAGCATTCCCTCCCTCTATCTCACTCACATACACCCTTCTGGCCATCTTACTCTCCTCCATTCGCTCCATGTGGCCAAACCACTTAAAAGTCTGTCGCTTCACTTCTTCCACCACTCCACACTTCTTCCCTTCACTCCTGTGACACATTCCAAAAGACTTGTACACACTTTCATTACTCATTCCATCCATTCTACTCACACCACAAGCACTCCTCAAATGACTCATTTCCACTGCCTGCACTCTAGACCTCAGACTTTCATTCCAGGCCCACGTTTCACTTGCATATGTGAGGGTTGGTACTATTATTGTATTTCTCAAATCCCTCTTTACCTACATGCTCACATTCATGATTCGTCCCGAAGACCCTATCACCCTTCTTCCTTGCAATGCCCTTTCTCTTTTCTCTCCCTCTGTACCACCATGCTTACACATAACTGATCCAAGGTACTTAAACTCATTGATCTCCATTTCTTCACCATTCAAAATTATTTTGCATTCTTTTTCACATTCAATTCCCACTCTATATGGGCATACAAAATCTACAACCTCACTTCTACTTCGCTCACAAACCATCACTTTACTTTTGTTGACATTTACTTTCAGCTTTCTCCTGTTACAGACACTATCAAAAACACTGACTAAATTTTGTAGGTCACTTTAATTTTCTGCAATGAGCACCGTGTCATCAGCAAACAGTATCAAATTCAGCACCCACTTCCTTCCCTCATCAAACATTCTTACTCCAACTTCTCCAACTTTGCCCTCCATTTCTCTAATAACATCATCCACATAAATATTGAATAACCATCTTAGGCTCAAGTTTAGGGGATTGACTTTCACATGCATTCTTTTCTAGAATGGTAAATGTATTGCCCAACTAAACATATAACTTTGTGGGATTGATTTTAAGATAAGATAAAGTTTTGCATGCAAGAAGCCATTTTTTCTTACCCCTTGTTCCTCAGGCCGGCAGGAGCACAGCGCAACGCCATGTTCAACCACACCGAAGACTTTGTCATGTTCCCGGACGAGGCCACCACCTCCCTCTGTGCCTGGGACGCTCGCAATGCCCAGAGGAAGAACCTGCTGTCCCTCGGTGAGTCATGGGTGTTTGAGGGCCAGGTAGGGAGCTGACGGGGACGGGTCTCACTTTCACCTGGGCACTCAGGGTTGATAAGCTTAACATCATCCTTCTTCCTATGTAAGTGTTCTTACCATGGGCCATTATACCTTTATTTAAGCTTTTGAGTGTGTAAGATTAGTTGTAATATTGCATAAGTTGCCATAATGGTGGAGGAATGTTGTGCAGAGGCCTCTTCTTTTCAAAGTTAGGAAGCAGGCCAAGGGTAATTTTAAAGAGCATGCTCATTGAATTGAATTTCAGGAAGTTGGATAACACTAAAATCAGTTTTAGTAGAATATCTCCAGTTAGTTCCCCGATGATGGAATATATCAGCAGCTAAGGTGTACAAGGTAGGGTTAGGTCTTGAGGTGTCTCATAGTCCATTGTCTCACTGTCTTACCCTCTCCCCAGGTCACAATGGCCCTGTGCGACACATGGTCCACTCACCCTGCTCGCCGGCCTTCATCACCTGCTCAGATGACTACCGGGCAAGGTTCTGGTACCGCAGGAATGTCCACTGAAACCCTTCAACAAGACTTTGCTGAGGGTCAAGGGAAGGGCCTTTTATCCAATTTTTGTTTTATAACAATACAGTTGGGTGTTTCAGTTTGTACGCACCTTGTAATTAGTACTCATGCCAAGAATAAAGGTACCTTGGAAAAGTAAGCAGAATTAAAAATAGGAATGATTGTCAAAGTGAAGAATGATTATCAGTCTATTTTGACAGCATTAGATACTCAATCTTTCTTATGCTTGTCTAGTGAAAAATAAAAAGAAGACGAAGAGAGAGAATGTTATGAGCTATGATTAAGTATCTGGAGGTGTGAGAACTTCAATTCTTTCTTTAATTCCTACTAGATATATTATTAAGTCCGTCTTAGAAAATTAAGTAAGAAGTCAAGATAAAAAATATGGGTAAGGATGAGAGAGCCATATCCTCCACAGGAATAAGTCAAAATATATTAGTTCCCCCATGTTTAAAGAGAGAGAGAGAGAGAGTGTGTGTGTGTGTGTGTGTGTGTGTGTGTGTGTGTGAGAGAGAGAGAGAGAGAGATTTACATAGAAAATCAGACCACACAGACCCCATGGTCCAGACTAGGTGGTCTGTCCTTAAACTTAAATGATTCTACATTAATCAGAAGGCTCCAAAACGAAGAGTAACATTGAATTGAATTGAAATATTTATTGTTGTAAAATACAACAAAGGGGAATGGCTGGGCTTGCAGACAAAGCCCTGACTATATAGGCTAGTTGCAAAAAATAAAAATCTCCATTGTACAAAAATAAAACATGTTGAGGTTAGTTAAAAGAAATTAGAATGTAAATACTGATAATATTCCTGAGGAGGTACACATGCAATTACCAACCTGCACATGAGTCTAAACACTATCACCAGTAAGCATAATTGCATCAGTAGAGTCAAAAAGCGCCTCCCATCTAATACCATTCACATTTGAGGTCTGATGGCTACCAAGTTCTTTACATCTAGCATTGAGATCACCCATGAGTACAGTCTGTTCTTCCAAAATACGGTCAGGGAGATGTTGAACATGAAAAGCACCTGAGTGAATATATAAATTAGCAAAGAAAATTTGATCATTAGGGGTGTGCAAAGTAACAATGACAATTTCAACACCTTGACGAGAACTCTTTTCCCCACATACGTTTTACAAGGCCTACATAGGGGTCATGGGCCTTTCCTAGTGTAGTTTTATTTTATTTCTGACATAAACGTGAAAAAACACTTATTAGGCGCATTTGACATCGTTTTTTGTCCTGTAGACATAACTGATGTGAGAATCGGAGGCGTTTTTCAAGAATGCCGACCCAGACATTATGAAAAAAAGAGCAAAATATTGTGCCCGATCAGGTATTTTAGGCCAAAGTGAATTGATTTAGGCCAAACGCTTTACACAAAAAGCCAAAATTGATGTTTCATTTAGCCTCAAAAAGACCAATCTGGAAACTCTGGACTAGGTGGGTGGCTCTTTACAATATTCGTGTATTTAAATATCCTTTTACTTTACGGTAATGAGCTCTATTATTGTATTTGTATTATCATTAACTCATAGTTCGTCCGTCCGTAAGATCATTAATACACTTGGGGAGGCACTATGGTAAATTTGGCGGGGTCAGCGCGTCGGTTCTTTCCTGGAATATTCGTGTATTTAAAATGTCCTTTAGCTTTACGGTTTGAGCTCTATTATTGTGTTTTTATAGTCATTAGCGTGGTTGAGATACAAAGTTTGGCGGGGGTGCGAGTTGGCGCCATTCCCGGTTGGTTCTTCTCTGGAATATTCGTGTATTTCAAGTGTCCTTTAGCTTTACGGTTATGAGCTATATTATTGTGTTTTTATAGTCATTAATTCATAGTTCGTCCCTGCGTAAGATCATTAATATACTTGGGGGAGACACTATGGTAAATTTGGCGGGGTCAGACCGTCGGTTCTTTCCTGGAATATTCGTGTATTTAAAATGTCCTTTAGCTTTACGGTAATGAGCTCTATTATTGTATTTTTATAGTCATTAATTCATAGTTCGTCCCTGCGTAAGACCATTAATAAGCGTGTTTGAGATACTAAGCTTGGCGGGGAAGCGAGCCTTGGCGCCATTCCCGGGCCGACCTCCATTCCGAGCAGACGCACGGCAAGACGCTCCTCACGATGGCGCCAAATATTCACGATTATAACGCCGCAGCCCGGTTATTAGGCAATAGCACTACTTAATTAAGGTAAGATAATTGCTGGGGGGCAGAAAGGGGGCGAGGTCACGTTATAAGGTTGAAGTGTATGTGTGTGTGTGTTGCGAGGGTAAACTTATATATTCCTGTGATAGTTTCTTTTTATTAATTTATTTCATATTTTCGAAGTCATTTATGGTTTGCAGTGTTTTTTTTATGCTTTATCGAGATTCTGGTTAACTTATTTATTTCCCTTATCACTTATCCCTTGAATATTATCTTCTTTATCACATTAATTATCCATATCTGTTACATTTTATCAGTAATTTATGGTTTTTAGTGTGATTTTATATTCCTGTAAGACAAACTAATTCTGACTGGCTTCGTTACTCATATTTCCCTTATTACTATACGGACCAAGCTAGTTTCAGGTAAGTTTTAATTTAATTTTATCCATATTATATTTCCACGCCGGTAAGTTTTGGTTTTATTAATAATTCGACGAGGTATGAAGACGCCCACCGCTTTCTCCCTCTTAGACACGTTAATTCACCTTCAGAGCTCCCGGAAAGCCATAATTAAAGTGTGAAAATATCAAAACTAGTCTCCAGGAAAGCCATAATTAAGTTTAAGCCTCTAAAAGTGCTTGAAAATGGCTATAATATATCTGTGTGTGGCTTTCTTGAGTGATTTTGAGCGGGAAATGGGGGGCGTCCCTATTCTCGGCTCTGATTGGCTGTCCTGGGGGCCTTGCTGTGCGCTGATTGGCTGTGAGCTCCCCGCCTTTTTTTCCTGCTCTGTGATTGGTCGCGGCACCAGGTCAGCAGCTTCCCCCTCATTGCAACTTTGGCGCCAAAATCTCGCTCCCTCACACACACGCCTCTTAACCTTCAAGACTCGTAGAAAACCATAATTAAAGTGTGCAAAGACTAAAAGTAACCTCTTGGAAAGCCATAGTAAGAGTGTAAGGCTTAAACAGGCTTGGTCGCGGTGCAAAGGACGGCTTCCCTCATAAGAATCTTTGCCGCCAATTTCTCGCACCCTCACACACGCGCCTCTTAACCTTCAAGACTCGTAGAAAACCATAATTAAAGTGTGCAAATACTAAAACTAACATCCCGGAAACCCATAGTAACGTTGTAAGGCTTAAAACAGGCTTGGAAATAACTATATATGTGTGTACGAACCCGACAGTTTCTCGCTCCTTCACACTCACGCCTCTAAACCTTCAAAGCTCCAAGGAAACCATAATTAAAGTGTGCAAAGACTAATTCTAACCTCCCGGAAAGCCATAGTAACATTGTAAGGCTTAAAACAGGCTTGGAAATAACTATATATACGTGTGTACGGACCCGACAGTTTCTCGCTCCTTCACACTCACGCCTCTAAACCTTCAAAGCTCCAAGAAAACCATAATTAAAGTGTGCAAAGACTAATTCTAACCTCCCGGAAAGCCATAGCAACATTGTAAGGCTTAAAACAGGCTTGGAAATAACTATAATATATCTTTGGCTTTGGCGGGAGAGGGCACCGTCCCTATTCTGTGCTCTGATTGGCTGCCCGGAGCTTCCTGTGCGCTGATTGGCTGGGAGTCTTCGCGTCCACACAGCCATGGCCACCAGTCAACCCCACACCATGGCCCCGCTGGCTCCCACTATATCTTGCCTCCACGAGCTTGCCAGGGACTTGTGGAGTGTAATTTGAGGTGAGACAGTGCTATGAGTCGTTATATTATTGCTGGGTCAATGATATAAGTGCGTAATAGGGCTGTGTGGCGTCTAGTGTTGAGGTGACCGCCGGGCAGTCGTGGCAGCGCCGTGGTTAATATATATTTTGAGGTGAGAGACTTACACGTTGTTATTTGCATGCGTGACTAACTCTACAGCTGTGTTACTGTGCTCCTGTGGGCTGTGTTACGTATACGTCTTGAGGTGACGGTCAGGGAGGCGTGTGACGGGTTGCAAGTGTTACGCATTGCCAATGACTGTTTGGGTACCCCAGACTAGTGTTACGTTATTATATCGTTACCTGCAACACTATACAGCTTCGTCACGGTGATGTATGGTACTGTGTTACGTCTACGCATTAAGGTGACGGTCAGGGAGGCGTGTGACGGGTTGAAGGTGTTACGCATTGCCAGACAGTGATTGGGTACCCTAGACTAGTTTTACGTTATTTCGTTACCTGCCACACTATATAGCTTCGTCACGGTGATATATGGTACTGTGTTACGTCTACGCATCAAGGTGACGGTCAGGGAGGCGTGTGACGGGTTGAAGGTGTTACGCAGTGCCAGAAACAGTGATTTCATATCCTAGACTAGTGTTACGTTATCATTTCGTAACCTGCCACACTATATAGCTTCGTCACGGTGCTGTATGGTACTGTGTTACGTCTACGCATTGTGACGGGCGGGGAAGGCATGTGACGTGTGTTCAGGGACAGTGTTACGTATTGTGTTACCTGGCAAGCCATCTGCGTGATGGGACCGTGTCTATGGGTCGCATTACAAGACATTTCCCCGCCCAAGAACACTCACAGATACTCACAGAAGATTCCCTGGAAGAGGCCTTAAGTGGCCTGTGGCTCCAGTTCAGCAGCCTGAACACTGTGTGGGCTGCGCGTGGTGACTATTTGTGCTCTATATGAAAATTTTTGTTCTTGATTTTTCCAAAATTTATCGAGTTTTGCCTCAAAACTCTCTACTGAGTCAGCGTTCACTACCCACTCTGGCAAACTGTTCCAGGTATTAACCACCCGGTTGGGGAATAGCCTTGCTCTTGGTTTAAAGATTTTCTTAGAGTTTCCCCGTGTGGTGCTATCTTCCCTTAAATCAAAAAGTCCCTCTGTACAATCTATATCATATTTCCTGGTTACAATTTTAAAAGTTTCAATTTGGTCTCCCCGGGATCTTCTATATGCCAGTGTGGGCAACTCAAGCTGTCTCAGTCTCTCTCCATATGGCAGGTCTTTCAGGCAAGGCACCAGCTTCGTTGCTCTTCGCTGCACGTTCTCCACAGCCTCAGCATCCTTCACCAGGTGTGGACTCCATACCTGGTTGGCATATTCTAAATGGGGTCTTACCAATGCAGTGTAGAGTGTCTTGAATACTGCAGGGTCAAGGTGAATAAAAGTTCTTATCAGCCCCACAATCTTATTCGCCTTGTTAATTTTTTCGGCCAGGTGGTCTGAGAACATGAGCTTGTTATCAATGACCACACCTATGTCCTTTTCTACCCTGGTCTTATTGATTTTACTGTACATATTATTATAGTCCGAGAGCTAGCTACGGGTGATTTTACCCCAACGAGCCCAGAAGATATAATGCTCTAACTTGGTTAAGTTTATCACTGACAATTGAAAAAGGTTTGTCAGCTGCTTCAACTCGGGTGGGTGTTGCCCCCAGGGGGTGCCAAAATACCCCTTTTTGAGGTTGATTTTACTTTTCAAACTATACACTTCAAACTTTGTATATAAAACTATGTATTTATTCTTAATAATATGGCGATATAACTCACAGAATATTTAAGGGGGATGAAGGGGTCAGCTGCCCTTAAAAAGACCCTAAAAGTGTTGGATTTTACCCCAAAAGCTACACGAATCATATTCACTCAGTATAATGATAAAATGCAGTAGATATGAATCTACTAATAACTGACACTATTTCTCGGTGGTAAAAGGGGGTCAGCTGCCCTCCAAATTTAGTCTGATTTTGGCCCTTGGGGTAAAATGTCTTACCCCAAGAGCTACACGTACCAAAATGCAGTAGCACAGAGTTAATCTGTCCAAATTGATAATGAGACTAAAACTGACAACATTATCAGGTGGTAAGATGTGGTTTTTACCTCACGGGGTCAAAATGGGCAAAATTTGGAGGTCAGCTGACCACATCTTACCACCTGATAATGTTGTCAGTTTTAGTCTCATTATCAATTTGGACAGATTAACTCTGTGCTACTGCATTTTGGTACGTGTAGCTCTTGGGGTAAGACATTTTTACCCCAAGGGCCAAAATCAGACTAAATTTGGAGGGCAGCTGACCCCCTTTTACCACCGAGAAATAGTGTCAGTTATTAGTAGATTCATATCTACTGCATTTTATCATTATACTGAGTGAATATGATTCGTGTAGCTTTTGGGGTAAAATCCAACACTTTTAGGGTCTTTTTAAGAGCAGCTGACCCCTTCATCCCCCTTAAATCGCCATATTATTAAGAATAAATACATAGTTTTATATACAAAGTTTGAAGTGTATAGTTTGAAAAGTAAAATCAACCTCAAAAAGGGGTATTTTGGCACCCCCTGGGGGCAACACCCACCCGAGTTGAAGCAGCTGACAAACCTTTTTCAATTGTCGGTGATAAACTTAACCAAGTTAGAGCATTATATCTTCTGGGCTCGTTGGGGTAAAATCACCCGTAGCTAGCTCTCGGACTATAAACTTTGTCCTCAATTTCTGATTGCCCAATCCTCATGTGTTTACTTTTGTCTGGGTGAAAATTCATGAGCCATTTTTCTGTCCATCCTTTGAGCTCATCTAGGTCCTCTTGCAGCTTGTCACAATCTTCCCTTTCCTTTATCTTTCTAAAAATCTTAGTGTCGTCTGCATACAGGAACACTTGGCTGTCATGTTTGACTGAATCCGGCAGGTCATTTATAAACATTACAAATAGCAAAGGACCCAGCACCGAGCCCTGTGGCACTCCACTTGTCACGTCCTTCCATGCTGATGCCTCGCCATTGACCAGGACCCTCTGCTTCCGACCAGTCAAAAAACTATGAATCCATCTGAGCACCTTGCCTTCCACTCTATAGCTGGAGACTTTCTTCATTAATCTCTTATGTGGGACTCTGTCAAAGGCCTTCATGAAATCCAGGTAAACCACATCCACAGCCAGCCCCTCGTCAAGAGCCTCAGTCCATGCGTCAAGCACTTTGATAAGTTGCAGCACCGTCGATCTGCCCGAGATGAAGCCAAATTGCTTATTACTAAAGAGATTGTTCATTTTCATGTGTGCAATAATTTCCTCTCTCAAAAGTGACTCCATCATCTTGCAGAATATACTAGTAAGGCTGACCGGCCTATAGTTGCCTGGATCACATTTATTCCCCTTTTTAAAAATGGCTGTGATGTGAGCTACCCTCCAGTCTTCTGGTACCACACCATCCTGCAATGAACTGCTGTATAGTATCCTCAAAGGCTCCAGCAGTGTCTCCTTCAATTCCTTTATGATCCTAGGGTGTATCCCGTCAGGTCCAGGTGACTTGTTTCTTTTAAGGTTTTCTATTACCTTCCTTATTTTATCCTGTGTTATTTCCACATTATCAAATCTTGGGGCCTCTTTGATGTCAGCTACTGGTAAGTTTCCATCAGGTTCATTAATAAAAACCCCAGCAAACTGTTCAGATAATATATCTGCCTTTTCTGTATCACTTGTTGCTTTTTCAATTTTCTCCTCATCCTTATATAAGTCTCCAATCCGTGATTTGGTTCTTGTCTTGGACATCACATATTTCCAGAAGATTTTGGGGTTCTCTTTAATATTCTTCGCTATTTCTCTTTCTTTGAGTTTCACAGCATTTCTTGTTTGGTGTCTAACCTGATTGTTTATTCTTCTGTACTCCTTCTCAATATCCACTGCCATAGTTGTGTTGTTTTCCTGTCTTTTTTTCTTTAGCATTTCCCATAACCGTTGTTTTCTCTTTATTTTTGACCACAGCTTGTCACTCATTGGCAATGACTCGTTTGTTCTTTTCCTCATCTTTTCTATATCTCCAATATGTTTCTTAGGTACACACTCTTCCACAACCTCCTGCAATTTGTTAATAAATTTCTTCCATTTGTAATCGACGGTTATTTCCTGTGACAAAAACTCTTCCCAATCTATATTGAGACGATTTTTCACAAGTTGATAGTCTGCCTTCTCGTACATGTACACTTGTCTCTTACTTCTGTCCTCTAGTTCGTGTGGCTACAGCAAAAGTAATGCAAGCATGGTCACTTTTTCCAAGCGGTGTATCTAACACAATATCATCTACTATTGAGTCATCATTGCTGAATATCAAATCAAGTGTATTGCCTGTGTTGCCTCCTCTTATCCGTGTTACGTCCTCAACATGTTGGGTGAAAAAACAATCACGTACCTTTTCAACAAACAGTGTGCTAAATTCTGTTGCTCCAGTTTCTGTGGTGTAGTTGTTCCATTTGACTTGAGGAAGATTAAAGTCCCCTATTAATACTTTATATTGCACCCTGCTATCACTTCCTTCCTTCATCAGCTGGAGCAAACTATTGTTATTGTCCATGTCACTGTTTGGACTTCTATAGACAGACATAATCAATAATTTTGCACCACAGCATACCATTTCAATGCCACAGTATTCATTATAATTGACCTTCAATTCAACTGTATTATATTTCATGCCCTTCTTGATATATATAATTAAGCCCCTCCCTATTTCATTGTGTAAATTTTGTTCAATGATATCATATCCTTCCAGAGAGTATTCGGCAGTAGTTCTGTCATACCTGTAGTGTTTTGGTTTAACTTCTTGGAGGGCTATTACCTGAGGTGTTCTCTCCATTTTCCCGTCTGCATTTTAATTCAAGCCTCTTATCTAAACTAAAAATATCTACGTTACTAAACATAATGAGAATATCCTTAATGTCTACTGAACTTAGAGTACTATTGTCCTTTGGTAGTTTATTTAGGCCGTGTTTGAGGAGGCTGAGTTCTCGGTCTCCGCTGGATTTTGGTATCCCCTTACTTTCACAATCCTTCTGTGCCATGGTGGCCCAACCACTATATGTTTCCCTTTCCCTGCAGTGTACAGGTTTTTTGCCTCATTCCATAAGGCTGCCTCGTGATCTCTCTCTCTCTTAGTAAGGTCATGGGTAACCCTCACTGATTTATACAAAGGGCTGGCATGCAAATTTTTGATGTTTTTGAATAAAGTTTTCTTAGCTTCAGTGTCTGTTTGTTTCACAAGAAGAGGCCGAGGTTTGGCACTAGATGTTCCCAATCTGAACACACATATTTGCCAAGGCTTTTGTAGGAGTTGTGGGCATTTCCAGGGATAGTTTTATGACCCTGGTGGTAGTCTGACCCTTCTTCTGTACCAGGAACCTATAGAACCTGATGGATCCCCTCTTTGTCCTTTAGAAATAGCTGATGTGATATGGCAAAGTGTCTTGTAATACCAGCCTATAACTCTTATTCTCCTTCTTCCACAGTTGCCCTGACACAACATGTAAGGGGCAGAAACAGAAGATTACACCACCCAATACCTACCACGACATGCTACTGCACACAATACTAGCACAGCCATACCAAGAAAACAAGGTGGACATTTTAGAACTATTGTTATGTAAAGAAGCAATAAGACTGTGAAGTCAAGAAAGACCTGATCAGAAGAATGGGGAAGAAGAAGAAAAGAAAACTGACCTCTTTTACAATACACAGGTTACTGGACCCCTCCCTTTTACACAGACTACTACTACTACTGCTACTACTACTACTACTACTACTACTACTACTACCATATTGCAGCTTTAATCAAGAAACTTGAAACATGCATAAACAGAAGGAAGGAAATTAAATATATGCAAGAATTTTGGAAGAATCGCTTAAAATCCGAGAAGAGACGGCAGCACTCAACCAGGCACAAGAAAATCAAGAAGTGGAGGCTCCGAACTGCACTGAACTGAACTGTAAACTTTATCAGAAGGGAGGATATTAAATATACTCAAGAATTTTAGAAGAATCGCTTAAAAATCAGAGAAGGCAGCACAACCAAGCACAAGAAGACCATTTAGAGGGCAAAGGCAACCCTCCAAACAGAACTGAAACAAACAGAACGGAGGAAATTAAATATACTCAAGACTTTTAGAAGAATCGCTTAAAATCAGAGAAGGCATCACAACCAAGCACAAGAAGACCATTTAGAGGGGCAAAGGCAACCCTCCGAACAGAACTGGAAACAAACAGAAGGGAGGAAATTAAATATACTCAAGACTTTTAGAAGAATCGCTTAAAATTGGAGAAGAAAAGGCAGCACAACCAAGCACAAGAAGACCATTTAGAGGGGCAAAGGCAACCCTCCGAACAGAACTGGAAACAAACAGAAGGGAGGAAATTAAATATACTCAAGACTTTTGGAAGAATCGCTTAAAATTCAGCCAGGCACAAGAAGACCATTTAGAGGGTCCGCTGCAAAGGCACTCCCTCCGAACTACACTGCACTGAACTGACCTGGTTACGGCGCCTGTACAAGTGACCCGGGATGGAGTATTGGCGGCAGGGCAGCTCTACGAAAGGTGTGTATGTGATTTTACCTGCTGCATGGGTGTATGATAGAAAGCAAAGGTTTTCAGTACTATTATGTCAACTAGGTACTATTATTTTATGAACTGGGTACTATATTTACTATGTGCCATTACTGTTCTGTCAACTAGGTAGGTTTTCTTATATACTAACAAGGTTTTCACTTTTATCAACCAGGTATTTGATTAACTGTTACCAAGGTTTTCTTTACTAATATATTGCAAGGTTTTCATTTGTAATATATTTCCTCTTCTTCCTTCCCTTCCTTCTCTTCCCTTGTTCCTCCTTCTCTTAGTATTTTCCTCTCCCTTCTTTTCTTCCATTCTCTACATTCCTCCTCTTTCTTTCTACCCTTATTTTGTTATTTTCTTCCTTCTCTTTCTTTCCCTTCCTTTTCTTCTCCTTTCCCTTCCTTTCCCTTCCTTTTCTCTTCCTTTCCCTTCTTTTTCTTCTCTTCCTTTCCCTTCCTTTTCTTCTCTTCCTTTCCCTTCCTTTTCTTCTTTCCCTTAATTTTCTTCTCTTCCTTTCCCTTCCTTTTCTCTTCCTTTCCCTTCCTTCTCTTCCTTTCCCTTCCTTTTCTTCTTCTTTCCCTTCCTTTTCTTCCTTTCCCTTCCTTTTCTTCTCTTCCTTTTCCTTCCTTTTCTTCTCTTCCTTTTCCTTTTCTTCTCTTCCTTTCCCTTCCTTTTCTTCTCTTCCTTTCCCTTCCTTCTCTTCCTTTCCCTTCCTTTTCTTCTCTTCCTTTCCCTTCCTTTTCTTCTCTTCCTTTCCCTTCCTTTTCTTCTCTTCCTTTCCCTTCCTTTTCTTCTTCTTTCCCTTCCTTTTCTTTTCTTCCTTTCCCTTCCTTTTCTTCTCTTCCTTTTCCTTCCTTTTCTTCTCCTTTCCCTTCCTTTCCCTTTCTTCTCTTTCCTCCCTCCTCCTCCTCTTCCTCCTCCTCCTCCTCCTCCCTTCAAACATATTCTCAGTCTTCTGTACCTATATATTTGCAAGGTTTTCATTTAATATATCAGCCAGGTATTTTGTTCTTTGCAAATTTATCACCAAGATTTACTTATAAATTACAAGGTTTTCATTAATATATCAACTAGGTATGCTGCTGCTGCCTTAAACATGCTGTAGTATTGCCTCAGCAGAATATCAAGTCCAATGGAGTTATTTCTATGTCTATATACAAAAGATTATTATTATTATTATATCCCAGTAAGGAGGTATAAGTGATGGGATTAGTTTCCCTTACCTCAGCTGACACTCCTGGGTCAAGTGTCGTAGGGTGGGTGAAGCGACATGCCCCCCTGCGTATGCCATTATTGATTGGTTGATTGAGTGTGCTGGGATTCTTGTGTACTGTTTTGTGATGCCGGTGATAGTTTTTCAAGACCTCTGCATCTGGAACGGAGACTCATGAAAACCTGTAATCTTCTCTTTAGTTTTTGGGAAATATTTAATTGTAATGGAAACCTGGTATGTTTAACCCGGTGGTGGTAGCTGCGGGGAACATGTTTCTTAAAGGCCACTCCCTCTAAGCAAGAAAAATGAGAAAAATATCATCACTCATGCAAACCATTTCACAATATACATCAACTTATTTGTGATCAGTTTATGCATCATCTATTTTTGGGGGTTTATATCATGGCAAAAATTTCACCGTTCGCTGGTACCAGGTTAATGATATGTACCTTGGTGTGACCACTTCCTTCCCTCTCCTCAGCTGCTGTGGGCGTGCTGCCCTCCACAGCAAGCAAGGGGCTGCCCTGCCCAGACCACAGCAAGAGGAGGAAGAGCTCTGCATTACTAAGTTAAGTACCTCACTATGACATTCTGAGGTATTGGCTTCATTTTTGCCTTCTATTAAAAACTTTTTACTTTCTAACGAACCTTAATCTTTTCTCAGCCTGCCTCCTCCTCCTCCTCCTCCTTCAACTTCCTTTACCTCCTTGTGTGAATCTGTCCGTCCCGAGATCCGGCGAGACCATCCCGACGTCGTAACACCCGTTTGGGAGTGGGGGGACTCATGAAGCTGGGGGCGGCAGCCCTAAGGTGGGGAGGGTTGCGCCGACACCTCCACTCCGTTTCGGCGGAATGTGGCTGGCTAGGGTGGCCTGAACCACTGTCTGGGTTGTTTGTCGTTCAGTCGGATTGAGGATCTGCCTCCCTTGAGGTGCACATGTCATAGTGGTGGCAGAAGCGAGAGTGAGTGAAGCTGATGTCATCCCGACGTCGTAACACCGTTGGGCGGGGCGGGGCTCTCATGTCAAGTCTCCCCGCGGTGCACATGTCACAGAGGTGCAAACAGCATGGCCTTCTTTCCTATCTTTTCCCCCTCCTCCTCCCCCCCCCTCCCCCACACACCTCCTGCTGTTATATCGTCACCCTCATAAAGTAATTGCCTAAGTCATTTTTCAGTGATTTCCATTTTTGTTAAGTTGTCTTAGATATTCAGGGTTTGAGTGTTCTAGAATTGCCTTTTTATTTCTGCCTAAATCTTAAGCCAAATGAGATGATGACGTTCTCTTCTTGAAAAATAGAAAATAACGACTTGGGCGGTTTCTTTACGAAGGTGGCGAGATTGTAATAGGTTTTGCACCCTCTATTTAGGGATGTGCACTAATTTTTGTCTCTTCTCTTCCCCTCCTCCTCCCCTGGCTGGCCGGGGAACGGAGGAGGAGCACTAGGACGAGGAGGTGAAGGGAGGCGGAGGGAGAGACGACTCGAGCACAGGGAGGCAAGAGACAAGAAGCAGAGACGCAGGAACAGAAAGGTGAGCTCTATCTCTTTATCCTGGATTTTTACCATTCATATTTAATTTACTTGTGACACTTTTAACCCGGCCACTGCGATTGGCATAGATTTGGCCTTCACTGGTAGCCTGGTAACATACACTCCCAGGTCTCTCTCTGGCTCTGTGGTGGATAGTGGAGTGTTTCCCATGTGGTATTGGTGTGCTGGATATCCCTTCACTGGTAGCCTGGTAACATACACTCCCAGGTCTCTCTCTGGCTCTGTGGTGGATAGTGGAGTGTTTCCCATGTGGTATTGGTGTGCTGGATATCCCTTCACTGGTAGCCTGGTAACATACACTCCCAGGTCTCTCTCTGGCTCTGTGGTGGATAGTGGAGTGTTTCCCATGTGGTATTGGTGTGCTGGATATCCCCTCCCAAGGTGCAGGACTTTCTATTTTCCTCATTGAATTGTAGTAGCCACGTTTTGTTCCATTCCTGTAGCTTGGTGATGTCCTCTTGTAGGAAATCCACGGTCAAGGTGTTAATTCCTTCTCTATTGCTGTTTTGTATGGAGGTGTTCATGGAAAGCTTTGGGGCATAGGCTAAAGCTGCATATGGCCTCAGCGCTCATCTATGTCACTTTGGCCAAGTAACCCAACACCACTCTAGCAAGAATTCAGCCGCCAGGTGCCACCAAAAACAGAACTTCGCCTTGGTTTGGTTGCCTCTAACACTACCTCAGATATACACAGAGTTGTTAGCTGCTCCATATTCTCCTTCTTCTTTGTTTATAGTCCTTCCAGTCTTGATGGCGGACTTGCCTTGATGCTCCTCCATTTTGCTGGGTCCAATGCTAATCCTTCCTCTTTCTAACACTTCCAGGTCTTGTGTCACTGTTCCTCTCCATGTTATCCTTGGGTCTTCTAACTGTACTCCTTATGGGTACCTCAGTATCCTCCACCATCCTCAGCACTCCGCCCTCTCCTCTCTTCATGTGTTCGAATCATTGCCAGCTTCTCTGGGTCATTTTCTTAAATATTTTGGCGCCCAAGCTCACATTTTTAAGGCTTTTATAGGAGTTTCAGGCATTCCCAGGGGTGGTTTAACCCGGTAGCAGCGGGGTTGATGTTTCTTAACGGTCCCTCCAAGTGAGAAAAATGAGAAAAAATCACCCCTCACACAAACCATTTCATAATATATATCAAAGCATTTGTGATCAGTTTATGTATCATCTATTTTGGGGGGTAAATATCATGGCACAAATTTGGCCTGTTGCTGCTACCGGGTTAATGATATGGACCTTGGTGTGACCACTTCCTTCCCTCTCCTCAGCTGCTGTGGGAGTGCTGCCCTCCACAGCAAGCAAGGGGCTGCCCTGCCCAGACCACAGCAAGAGGAGGAAGAGCTCTGCATTACTAAGTTAAGTACCTCACTATGACATTCTGAGGGTTTGGCTTCATTTTTGCCTTCTATTAAAAACTTTTTACTTTCTAACGAACCTTAATCTTTTCTCAGCCTGCCTCCTCCTCCTCCTTCAACTTCCTTTACCTCCTTGTGTGAATCTGTCCGTCCCGAGATCCGGCGAGACCATCCCGACGTCGTAACACCCGTTTGGGAGTGGGGGGACTCATGAAGCTGGGGGCGGCAGCCCTAAGGTGGGGAGGGTTGCGCCGACACCTCCACTCCGTTTCGGCGGAATGTGGCTGGCTAGGGTGGCCTGAACCACTGTCTGGGTTGTTTGTCGTTCAGTCGGATTGAGGATCTGCCTCCCTTGAGGTGCACATGTCATAGTGGTGGCAGAAGAGTGAGTGAGTGAAGCTGATGTCATCCCGACGTCGTAACACCGTTGGGCAGGCAGGGCTCTCATGTCAAGTCTCCCCGGTGCACATGTCACAGAGGTGCAAAGAGCATGGCCTTCTTTCCTATCTTTTCCCCCTCCTCCTCCTCCACCCCCTCCCCTACACACCTCCTGCTGTTATATCGTCACCCTCATAAAGTAATTGCCTAAGTCATTTTTCAGTGATTTCCATTTTTGTTAAGTTGTCTTAGATATTCAGGGTTTGAGTGTTCTAGAATTGCCTTTTTATTTCTGCCTAAATCTTAAGCCAAATGAGATGATGACGTTCTCTTCTTGAAAAATAGAAAATAACGACTTGGGCGGTTTCTTTACGAAGGTGGCGAGATTGTAATAGGTTTTGCACCCTCTATTTAGGGATGTGCACTAATTTTCGTCTCTTCTCTTCCCCTCCTCCTCCCCTGGCTGGCCGGGGAATGGAGGAGGAGCACTAGGACGAAGAGGTGAAGGGAGGCGCTGGGAGAGACGACTCGAGCACAAGGAGGCAAGAGACAAGAAGCAGAGACGCAGGAACCGGAAGGTGAGCTCTATCTCTTTATCCTGGATTTTTACCATTCATATTTAATTTACTTGTGACACTTTTAACCCGGCCACTGCGATTGGCATGGATTTGGCCTTCACTGATAGCCTGGTAACATGCACTCCCAGGTCTCTCTCTGGCTCTGTGGTGGATAGTGGAGTGTTTCCCATGTGGTATTGGTGTGCTGGATATCCCTTCACTGGTAGCCTGGTAACATACACTCCCAGGTCTCTCTCTGGCTCTGTGGTGGATAGTGGAGTGTTTCCCATGTGGTATTGGTGTGCTGGATATCCCTTCACTGGTAGCCTGGTAACATACACTCCCAGGTCTCTCTCTGGCTCTGTGGTGGATAGTGGAGTGTTTCCCATGTGGTATTGGTGTGCTGGATATCCCTTCACTGGTAGCCTGGTAACATACACTCCCAGGTCTTTCTCTGGCTCTGTGGTGGATAGTGGAGTGTTTCCCATGTGGTATTGGTGTGCTGGATATCCCTTCACTGGTAGCCTGGTAACATACACTCCCAGGTCTTTCTCTGGCTCTGTGGTGGATAGTGGAGTGTTTCCCATGTGGTATTGGTGTGCTGGATATCCCTTCACTGGTAGCCTGGTAACATACACTCCCAGGTCTCTCTCTGGCTCTGTGGTGGATAGTGGAGTGTTTCCCATGTGGTATTGGTGTGCTGGATATCCCTTCACTGGTAGCCTGGTAACATACACTCCCAGGCTCGTCGCTGCTACTCGGTGAAGCCACAAATTTATCCCGTCGCTGCTACTGGTTTAATGATCCTGTGGTAGCTTGACCCTTCTTCTGTGCCATGAACCTAATAAAACACTCATTAAAACATCGCTGATCTCTTTTTTAGCACTTGGATATAGTTAATGAGAGAGGTGGAAGTGTAGCTTGACCCTTCTTCTGTGCCATGAACCTAATAAAACACTCATTAGAACATCGCTGATCTCTTTTTAACATTTGGAAATAGTTAATGAGAGAGGTGGGAGCATCTCTGAACACCAACTTCTGTCTCACTCATCCTGGATAATCACAAACTCATGTAGACTCAGAAAATGTAACCTTCATTAGACTAACAACAGAGTTTCTTCCAGGCAGCCAGATGGTCGATGCTGTGAAGAGGAGGAAGATGACTGCAGGAGGCGGTGTGTGTGTGTGTTGGGGAAGGAGACGACGGCACCACCCTCACACACAGCTGGTTAAGGTACCGACTGATTTCTTTCGTTGCAATCAAAACTTTTTCATATGGATTATTATGGGTAGAGGTCTCATTGTGCTGTTGGACTTGAATTCATTTAGCGTGAAGTCTTCTGCAAGTGTAAACCTTTCTAATTACAGACATATTTTAACCCGGTAGCAGCGACGGGCCAAATTTGTGGCTTTACCGTGTAGCAGCGACGGGCCAAATTTGTGCCATGATTTAAACCCCCCAAAATAGATGATACATAATCTGATCACAAATACTTTGATATATATATTATGAAATGGTTTGTGTGAGGGGTGATTTTTTCTCATTTTTCTCGCTTAGAGGGACCATTAAGAAACATGATCCCCGCTGCTACTGGGTTAAGATTAACATAACATTTTGGCGCCCAAGCTTGCATATATTTGACTAGGCTTTCATGGGACTCCTGTGCCTTTCCACGGGTAGCTTTAAGACCCTGGTGGCAGTTTGACCCTTTTCAGTTTGCAGAAAATGTAAACCTTTCTCTGATTAACAAATTTTGGGGCATACTTAAATAAACCATTTCAGCACTTAAGCTCACATATTTGACAAGGGATTTCTGTGTCTTTCCACGGGTAGCTTTAAGACCTTGGTGGCAGTTTGACCCTTTTCAGTTTGCAGAAAATGTAAACCTTTCTCTGATTAACAAATTTTGGGGCATACTTAAATAAACCATTTCAGCACTTAAGCTCACATATTTGACAAGGGATTTCTGTGTCTTTCCACAGGTAGTTTTAAGACCCTGGTGGTAGAGGTAGACGACCCTTCTTTTGTACCATGAACGTAGAAAACACACTCACTAGAACTCAGTTGATCTCCTTTTTGGTGATTTTGAAATAGTTGATGTGGAAGCGACTGACAGTACCATTTTTTCCAGGCCTGCAAGAGAGCCTAGTCAATGAAGAGGAAAAGAAGACAAGAATAAAGAATAAAGAAGACAAGAAGAAAGAAGAGAGGCAAAAGAGGAGGAGGGGATTTTTTTTCTGTCTATACCTGAAGTGTCATGAATTTACTAAGGGTGTATTTAAGTCTGATATAACGCGGTGCATTTAAATAAGGTATATTTAACGGTACCAGTGTGTAGCCTACTTTTGCCTGGAGTTGGAGACGGTAAAATGCTCTCCGACTCCTTTATTGTGGTGCTGTGTGGTTTGTTTACTGTGGTGCGATGTGGGTCATTTACTGTGGTGCGGTGTGGCTCGTTAACTGAGGTGAGGTATGGTTCGTTTATTGTAGTGCGGTATGGTTCGTTTACTGTGGTGCGGTGTGGCTCGTTAATTAAGGTGAGGTGTGGTTCATTTATTGTGGTGCGGTGTGGTTCGTTAATTAAGGTGAGGTATGGTTCGTTTATTGTAGTGCGGTATGGTTCGTTTACTGTGGTGCGGTGTGGCTCGTTAATTAAGGTGAGGTGTGGTTCATTTATTGTGGTGCGATGTGGTGTTGCGGGCTTTAATTTCCCTACCACTGCACCAGACAAGGGTAAGGGGGAGGGGGTGGAGTCAAATTTTTTTATATCCGACTCCACACCTGTGTTAGAGTGTAAGAGTATTGATGGAATATATTTAGGTGCTGGGTGATACTGTGGCGCTCTCGTCGCAGCAACCCATTCTGCTTCTGCATAATAACCCATACTGCTGCATGACGCATAGCAACTCGTGTTTTTTTCTGCTGCCGCAACGACCCGTTCTGCTGGATGACGCATAGCAACTCGTGTTTTTTCCGCTGCCGCAACGACCTGTTCTGCTGCATGACGCATAGCAACCTGTGTTTTTTCTGCTGCCGCAACGACCCGTACTGCTAACGCATAATGACCTGTGCTGCTTCTGCTATTGTAACAACTCTTACTGCAATAACTTACTGCTGCTTCCATTTAAAAACGTATAAACGCATAAACCCGCTGTGTTGCCAACTTGTCAACAACCCAACTAATGAATTTTCTGATCAAAGATCAAAGAGAGGATTAGGCCTTCAGGGGACACCTCTTAAATAAAAACGCGCCTGGGACTTTTACCTCAGAGGTGGTGTGGAAAAAAAGTCCAGTCACGAAAATAAGTATCTTATACTCCATGAAAGTGTCTCAGTCTTATGAGAACACAAAGGTTGAGAGGGCTCAAACATTCTGTTGTTTCCCGCATATGCTCCCATGTTAGCAGTAAGGGTACTAAATTCTGATCTCTGTACAAAACAACCAAATAATAAGGAAAAGAAAGTTGAATAAAATGTTTACCTGCATTCTACGTCAGCAGCGTAGACGTAACAAGGGTTGAAAAAATGAGTTACTTATTACAGCCGCTGGCCAACGTTTTGACCCCAGAGTCTTTGTGTTTGTCTCGGCGTCCTCTGCGCTACACTGCACAGAATCTGGTTACTGTCCCTCATGTGTTGTGTCATTGAGGGAGTGTTTGGGTCATTTTTATGTTTTGATGCCCCTTTCATGGATCTAAATAATGACATCCACCTTAAAATAAATGTATGTGTCTGTGGTCATCCCAAAGCTGAAGGTTGGTATCTACTCCACTGGTTTTCATATGTTTTCTCAGACAGTTCAAATTATCAGCAAATGTTTTTACCCGTCTGCTGTGATTGGCACGGATTTCGCCTTCACTGGTAGCCTGGTAACATGTACTCCCAGATCATTCTCGGCCTCTGTGGTGGATAGTGGAGTGCTTCCCATGTGGTATTGGTGTGCTGGATATCCCTTCACTGGTATGGTATTGGTATGCTGGATATCCCCTCCCAAGGTGCAGGACTATATATTTTTCTTCACTGAATTGTAGCAGCCACTTTTTGCTCCATTCCTGTAGCTTGGTGATGTCTTCTTGTAGGAAATCCACAGTGAAGGGTTAAAGCAAGTGAGATTTACCTTCCCATGCCCAGTGTAAAGAGAAAGAAGATGATTACCGGATTGATTAACTAGATGGTACATATTAGATTAGGGCAAAAATATGAGAATGGGGGGGGGACTGGCTTTCAACTAGGGGGTAATATATATTGACCTTGTGTTTGTTTGAAAGAAATATTACTGGACTTGGGAGAGAGGGTGGAGGAGGAGGAGAAACACAAGACAATCTAGAAAAAATGAATAAAGGTAGAGAGAGAGAGAGGGGAATAATTCCTCTCAGTCCCTGGCGAGCTGTCTGGGTCAAGCCTTTGGTCACCTCAATTACTCGATCGTTCATACGGAATTAAAAAGGATTTGATCGGACACACCTGGCCACGAGAGAGAGATTGACAGCCTAGGAAAACACACACACACACACACACACACACACACACACACCTTCCCGTTACCTACCTCTCTCTCCTTCCTTCCCTCCCCCTCCCCCTCTTCCTCCCTTTCCTCCTCTCCTTCCCTCCTTCCTCCCTAACCCCCTCCTCCTCTGAGTAAGCAATATATGACTAACGAATGATTATGGCATTGGCTAATCACCTCCTCCCCCTTCCCCCCTCTCCTCCCCTCCTTCACCTCTCCCCTTCACTTTCCTTCCCCTTCTCACACGAACCGTTCACAGCCCCTCACTTCCCCCTATACACACACACACACACACGCACAGTACACGTAAGACTGATAGATATAACTCTTCGATGCGCTACTGACAACTGACAAGCGGGTAGAAAAGGGTGAGGGGGCAGAAAAAAAATATATAAGCCATTCTATTCCAACTAGTTCGAGACAAATGACTGATATGACTAGGCACAGCTCGATCAATAACTGGGAAGGGTTATGTAGTGTTGGAAGTCTTATGTGGGGGTGATGAGGGGTTATGTGGTGTTGGGAGGCTGTTATGCGGGTTGTAGAAGGGATATGTGGAGCTAGCGAGGGGATATGTGGATTTATGGAAGGTCTATGTTGTGTCAATGAAGGGTTTTACGTGACTTTGGGGCGGATATGTGACGTTGGGAGTGTTGGATGGGGTTGTAGGAGGGTTATATGGTGTTGGGGAATGGTTATGTGGTGTTGGGGACAGCTATGTGGGATTAGTAAGGGGTTATGTGGATTTAAAAGGTCTATGTTGTGTTAATGAAGGGTTTTACGTGACTTTGGGTGGGTATGTGACGTTCAGGGTGTTGTATGGGGTTGTAGGAGGGTTATATGGTGTTGGGGAATGGTTATGTGGTGTTGGGAAGCCTATGTGGAGTTGGGAAGGTACTACATGGCGTTCTGGGGAAGAATATGTGAATCTGTGGAAGGGCTTAAGCGGGCGGCATGTGGCAACAATCATGATTCTCACGCTTCTGTTCATTATAGGCATCGTGTTCACTAAGATACAATGATAAACATATGTGGGTATGTGTTTTACGGGGTTATGTTGGGGTTGGGGCTTGTCACGTGGGTTCAAGGGTTAGATATGAGGCGTTTAAGGGATAAGTTCACCAGCGATCGACGGGAACTTCCTGGAAAAAGTCCTGTTCACTCTGTTAGTGGTAAGTGCTGCCCCCTGTGAGCAAACACGCCTGGTATGCCATTCATTCAGCAGGGGACGAGGTGAGAATTCAAAGCCCAAGTCGTGTTTTTTCGCCGTGCATTCAGGCTAATTTCGGGCTATTTCTGGGCGTTCGGGGCGTGGTACATTGCTTTTCCTGTAGCCACAAGGAACGTAGAGGTATAGGACGGTACATGGAGGTGTTTCCATAGCCACAGACAGTATATAAAGCGATAATTCAACGTCTATATTGCCTACTCTCAGCCGCCAAGAAGTCCCTCCCAATGTACCCCGTGAACTCCCGTGTGCATGGGCTGTGTGTGGGCGTTTTGGGTGTGATACATTAGATTTCTAGCACTAATGAGGAAGCTGTAGGTATAATATTGTACGTGGAGGTCTTCTCATCGCCATAGACAGCTCATAAAAGGATAAATCAGCGTATATACAGCCTCCCCTCCCCGCCCAGCGCACCCGTGAACTCCCGTGTGTGTGGGCGTTTGGGTGTGATACATTAGTTTTCCATCACTGTTAAGGAAGCTGCAGGTATAATATTGTACGTGGAGGTCTTCCCATCGCCATAGACAGCTCATAAAAGGATAAATCAGCGTATATACAGCCTCCCCTCCCCGCCCAGCGCACCCGTGAACTCCCGTGTGTGTGGGCGTTTGGGCGTGATACATTAGTTTTCCATCACTGTTAAGGAAGCTGCAGGTATAATATTGTACGTGGAGGTCTTCCCATCGCCATAAACAGCTCATAAAGGGTAAATCAGCGTATACAGCCTCCCTCCCGCCCAGCGCACCCGTGAACTCCCGTGTGTGTGGGCGTTTGGGCGATACATTAGTTTTCCATCACTGTTAAGGAAGCTGCAGGTATAATATTGTACGTGGAGGTCTTCCCATCGCCATAAACAGCTCATAAAGGGTAAATCAGCGTATATACAGCCTCCCCACCCCGCCCAGCGCACCCGTGAACTCCCGTGTGTGTGGGCGTTTGGGCGTGATACATTAGTTTTCCATCACTGTTAAGGAAGCTGCAGGTATAATATTGTACGTGGAGGTCTTCCCATCGCCATAAACAGCTCATAAAGGGTAAATCAGCGTATATACAGCCTCCCCTCCCCGCCCAGCGCACCCGTGAACTCCCGTGTGTGTGGGCGTTTGGGCGTGATACATTAGTTTTCCATCACTGTTAAGGAAGCTGCAGGTATAATATTGTACGTGGAGGTCTTCCCATCGCCATAGACAGCTCATAAAGGGTAAATCAGCGTATATACAGCCTCCCCTCCCCGCCCAGCGCACCCGTGAACTCCCGTGTGTGTGGGCGTTTGGGCGTGATACATTAGTTTTCCATCACTGTTAAGGAAGCTGCAGGTATAATATTGTACGTGGAGGTCTTCCCATCGCCATAAACAGCTCATAAAGGGTAAATCAGCGTATATACAGCCTCCACTCCCCAGCGCACCCGTGAACTCCCGTGTGTGTGGGCGTTTGGGCGTGATACATTAGTTTTCCATCACTGTTAAGGAAGCTGCAGGTATAATATTGTACGTGGTGGTCTTCCCATCGCCATAAACAGCTCATAAAGGGTAAATCAGCGTATATACAGCCTCCCCTCCCCGCCCAGCGCACCCGTGAACTCCCGTGTGTGTGGGCGTTTGGGCGTGATACATTAGTTTTCCATCACTGTTAAGGAAGCTGCAGGTATAATATTGTACGTGGAGGTCTTCCCATCGCCATAAACAGCTCATAAAGGGTAAATCAGCGTATATACAGCCTCCCCTCCCCGCCCAGCGCACCCGTGAACTCCCGTGTGTGTGGGCGTTTGGGCGTGATACATTAGTTTTCCATCACTGTTAAGGAAGCTGCAGGTATAATATTGTTCGTGGAGGTCTTCCCATCGCCATAAACAGCTCATAAAAGGATAAATCAGCGTAAATACAGCCTCCCCTCCCCGCCGCATGCCCCGCCCACCGTCTCCCCGCAGCCAGTCCAATACACTTCCAGTCAGGCCTTCCCAGTACATTGTATCACCCGGCTTCTGGCTGAACACAATCCCACTCACGTCAGTTACCGTACCCAAGCAAACACTGTGCATGAAGCCTAACTGTTGGGTAGGTTACACGAGCGGAAAGGATTGATCTGAGCTCCTAAACGTCATTTTATTGTTGTGTCTGAAGGAGTTGTCGTATAGCTGGCATCGCCCTCCCTGGCCCGCTAGATTCAACTAAGGCCCGTTCTCCCTTTTTAGGGGGTAATTCCTTCATCATCAACTAAGGCCGCCTCTCTTTTCCTTCATTTCTTACGTTATAGGCGTGATACATTTGTTCTCCAGCAGTCGTAAGGAAGGTACAGGCATAGGACAGTAGGTGGAGGTCTTCCCATGGCCGTAGACAGCTTATAAAGTGATAAATAAACATTTATACAGCCAGATCGAATAGGCAGGGAGGGGGGTGGGGTCGCACTCTTCGGCAGGGACAATCTAAGTGTGTCATTAACAACTTAATCAAGGAAGATAGGCGTCAAGATATAGGAATGTGTGTGTAATTGGGGATTTCAATGATAGGAACATAGAGTGGGATACTTTATCCGGAGACCAAGAGGCACAGGATTTGTTAGATGTGATACAGGATAGTTTCCTTAAGCAGTTAATTAGAACACCAACGAGGGA